>NC_052572.1:57994781-58294781 GCF_016699485.2 Gallus gallus
TTAAGGTATGGGTTAGGGTTAGGATTTAACTTAAGGTTGAGGTTCAGGATATTTTTAGGGTAAGGACTTAGTGTTAGGTTTAGGGGTAATATTATATTTTTTGTTAGGGTTATTGTTTTGTTTTAGGATTTAGATTTTAGTGTTTTATGTTTAGGTTTTGGGGTTAGGGTTAGTGTTAGGGTTAAGGCAGGAGTTAAGGTTTGGTTTAGGTGTTTGTGTAGTGGATAGGATTAGGGTTGCTAAATTTAGGCCTAAAGAAAATGGTTTGTTGCAAAGTTTGGAAACGAGGTCTGGCAGGAATGTCCATGGTCTGGCTGGGAGTCTGCCCCAGCATTAGGAAGGCTGCCTGATCGCCAGTCCCTTGCTCTAACCCCAAGGCAAGGCTTCCTTCCCCAGCAGCGTGCAGATCAGTCTACTCAGGTAATGCTTGGTTTGGCCGTGGTCCTGTGAAAGCATTTGCAATGCCAAGTGAAATAATTCAGGAGAACTGCATTTGGCCATTCCATTGCATTTTATGGCTGGCAGAGAGGAATTCAGGTTTAGTCTGGTCAGTGCAGTTTTGTGTTTTGAGCAGTTTTGTGTTAAGAGACAGTTTTATTACTTGTAATTAAGTAACAGCTGGATGTTTGCTGGCACTTGTTTACTGTCTGGAAAAGGCAAGGAAAAGCCAAGTGAAATGAGTCACAGGTAAACATGAATTTGAGCATTTATCCTTGAAGTACAATTTTGATCTCAAATCTTATCACTTAAAATTTAAACAGCCCCTAGAAATATAGTTAATCTAGAATCCATTATGCTGTTGTCTTTAAAACCAATTTGCCAGCATGAATTCATTTCATTTGCTGGGCAAGATAAAACTTTAAAGTAACTTTGATTTTTTTTCTTGGAAGAAAGGAACAGAAGCTGAGCGATAACCAATAATTTAAGATTTCCCAGGCAGTAGGAGATGTTAAATCTGAAATTCCAAGCCAGCCGAGCCTATGTGTATGAAGAGCCACAAGGACAGGCTGGTGCTGGGGAGGAAGCTGGCCATGTCATGACACCAGCAGCAGGGAGCAGTCTGGGCCGTCATGGTGGAGGTACAGCTGTCCTGAAGTGTTCCTTACTGTGATGAAAACAAACTCAGCATAAAAGTTATTATTCCCCTCAGCAGAGGAATCATCAGATGGCATGGAGCAAAGTGAAAGTCAGACTAGTTATTCTCAGTGTCCTTTGCCTTTGGATTAGATGAGTGCATTAATCCAGCAGTAATCCAAATGGCGACAGAATCCCCAGGGAGAAAACCTAGCCCTGGCCAGGCAAAACTCAGGAAGGAAACCTGCATCTCAGCTTTCATTCTCCAACAAACAACACAGGAGTTGTAAGCCTGTTATACTGGAAAGTCACCCTATAGATAAGGGAATATACGGGAATAATCATCACTTTTGGGGAAGACAGCTATCTTTCTTGCATCTGTGTAAGAATGCAGAAAAGTTGCAGGTGCTGAATGATCCAGCAGGAAACAAAGCTCATGGATGGACAGAGAGTGATCAGGTATGTCAGGAACCCAGCATAACTGTTGCATTCCTCAGCCAGATTCAGAAATCTTCCCTGATTTCTGTGCTGATATTGTGAAGTTGCAGCTAGACGTGTAGGACAGACAAGTGGAGAAGCCTTTCTGAGCCTTATTTACTGTACTAGATACAATATATTTATTTTCTAAGATCCCAAAGAGTCCATTGAAAAAGTGGCAGATTTTCTAATGACAGGGCAAATTTCAGATGGAGTTTTTGCTTCCTCTTGCCATCAAAGTCCTTTGTGCAGGAGATGAAGATCTGTGAGGAACCTGGCTCCATCAGTTATGGTGCTCATGAAACTGCTCTTTCTTCAAGCACAGCAATTTCACGGAATACACAGTGTATTATGAGGGAAGGGATGCTTTTTAGCAAAATCCTTATCTCACTAAGAAAAATGAGTTTGAGCAGAGGCTTTCTACTGGGAATTTAATTAGAGTTTTAAAGCAGTTCTGAGAGAGGGATCAACTTCACTGTGTTCACCCAGACGCACAAGGCACAGACAATTCTATGTAGCTCCCTGTGATCCGATGCTTCTTCTTAGCACAGATCAACCCAACCGAAGTCTTGATCCCGCGGATATATAGAGTACATCTACAGCTTGAAACATGAGTAAAATGACCAGCCAGGTTCCAGATCTGACACAGGTTGATATGAGTTCAGCAAGGCAGCTGTGTCGCATCCAGGTACCAGGTGGACAGGGCTGCCTGAGTGAATACAGTGACTGAGAGGAGGCTTCTGAAGGTTCTGTCGACAAGGAATCCTTTGAGGTGCTAGACCCTGAAATTTACATTTTCTATCACTCCACTTTTTGTTTTCAACTCCTTTGTCTGTAGATTTGGTTGTACAAAACTGGAATCTGACACTTTCTGTTTCAGAGTATGGTGTCCACCACCTTTACACCTCGTGGTCTTTAACCAAGTTTCTAAGTGTTTTCTTCACTTTGTAAAGGTGGAGCTTAGACAGCCTCACCTCATTCTTACACAGATTAATTCAGGAGAAGTGTCCTTCTCTTAAATGCCTCATTATCATTCTTCGTGTGACTGGCTTCTTGAGAAGAGGGAAATACAAAGCTGAACACTGTAATAGTTTTGTAGTGGATTTGTAACATTTTTACAGCCATTTAACAAACTGTGGCATAAGAGATGCATGTATCCTTATATCTCAGCATGACCTGACCTTTAAAACCACAGCAATAACTTCCAGTTTAAAAGGTTTTGGAGACAGAGTGCTAAGATGAGCCCTACTGTTGCCACGAGTCCTTCCTTTGCAATAGCACAGTGATTGGGCCAAAGCACTTTCTCCTCTGCTGATGCTCATGCTCCTCTGCTCCTCCTGTTCCTAGGCAGAGGCTATGCAAGGCTTGCCAGCTCCTCATCTGGTAGCTACTACCTGGACTTTATATACACCTCCTTTCAGGGCAAGCAGAGGGAGCAGAAAGCCTTGCAGCAAGGATTGCTGCTGGTCAGACAGAAAAATGGGAGCGTCTAGTGGGCAGCAAAGCAGCAGTGTCAGCATAGGAATGAGAAGTGTTCCTGTGGCCAGAGGCTCACAAAATCAACCCAAATCCACACTGCGACATGCATGCAAAATACACACTGATGCCTGCGTGGCAGATGTGCATCTGATGAGGACCTCCTTCAGCTCCACAGATCTGCATCTCACTCAGCATCAGCCCTACAGGCTCTGCGGCATGCCTTGTAGCGCTTGTCAGGCACTGATTGCCCTGTAGCCTGGGCATCCTTTTTATCCATGCCCAGTTTCAAGTGCCCAACTTTCACCTGCTCTTGTAAGAATTTGGCACGTGGTTCAGGAGTGAGCGGTTGCTAATGAAATGGAGGCATGCACTCAGTACTCTATCTCATTTTTCAGGTTTCCTACACCACTTTAGTTTACCTAATATGATTGCTTTCATTCCAGACTGTACTAACAACTTTTCTGCAATTAACTATGAAAGAAACCACCCATACACTCAAGAAGTTGGACTCTATCCAGCTTCAGACACTGCACCAAGAGTATGCCATGTCCCATTTGGTAGAAATTCAGGCAGTGATTGTTCCAGCAGCTGAGGTGTAAGTAGAACATCAGCCTCCCTCTGTAGATAGAAATCTAAGTACATAGGTGACTTCATCAGAGCCCAGCACTTGATCACCCACCCCTCAGCCTTCAGCCCAAACCACATAAAATAATCTAAGGAGCAAGGAAAAGAAAGTAAAGAGAAAATTAAGTTGATGTCCTTGCAATAGCTATATTAAAGTCTACACTTCTATAGCTAAGATATCTACATGACAAGAGGCTATGATTCATTACATTAATAGTGTACTCTCTGGCTATTTTTCTGGAGGATTTTTTGCTTTGCTATCTATTTTAAAGGTCTGTAGCTCAGTCTGCGTTATTGTCATCCTTCCCTGAGAGCACAAAAGACTTGTTCCAGAGGAGGCATTATGCTGTGTACTGCATATGAAGAGTAATGCAGCTAACGCACAAATACCAGTAATACCAATGCATAACTGTTCTTCGTTATGATAGCAGAATCATAAAATCATTTGGTCTGGAAAAGACCTTGAAGATCACCAGGTCCACCATCAACCTCATATACCGATCTCTACCACAGAAACCCTTAGTGCCACATCCATGCGTGTCTGAAGTACCTCCGGGGGTGGGTGGGGACTCCAATACAGCCCTGGCAGCCTACTCCAGTGCTTGACTACTCTTTCCTTGGAAATATCTTTCCTAACAGCCAGCTGAAACCTCCTCTGGCACAATTTGCAATGATTTCCTTGCATCCCAGTATTATTTCTTGGGGTATTTTCCTGTGTCCACTAGTCAGAACAAAGGTAGTTTGAGATAGGGAAGAGTACAGACAGAGACATGACTTAATTCATGTTCCCGGCTGGTATTGTTCAAACCAGTTCAGCTCTTTTAGTGTTAATAGAAGGCAGAGTAACAGCCGAGCGACTGGAAGCGTCGCCCTGGCTGAACCCTGCTGAGGACAAGCCTAATTACACAGTGTTTAAAATGGTGTCACAGCATCCTGCCTATATCAGGGCTCCTCAACTTGCTGACAGCAGGATTTTAGCTTTAAATATCCCTTCTGCAGACATGGCTCCTGCAGCCCCAGTATGCTATGATTTCTGACGTGTCACACGTACTCTCATCACCTCATCGGGTTAAATCATTTCACCTATTAGAAATGATGCTCCAAACATATATTTTAAAAGCTTTCCTTATTTAAGCAAAAGTTTTAGTTTTTTAAATGCAATAATGGATAATTAAAAATTAGGCAAGTCAGCTTCAATGCAACCATTTATTCCCTTAGCACCTAAATAAAAAATAGAATTAATATAGTGGCAAAGCAGCCATCATTGCAGTTAGATGTAGGATAATATAAGTAGAAAACTAGTGGTATTTTTTTCTCTTTGTCTTATAGATATGTCTACATATACATGCTTACCTGGATACAGATGTGGATGTAGATAGACGTGTAAATGCATGCATGTTTTTTTCTAAACTCGTATTTAGTGCCACGTTAATAATGGCAGTATGCCATCATAAATATAACTACAATTCACCTTCACAAGAGTTGAGCTACAGCTCTTTTCTCAAAAAGTGTAATTTTAAAATAAAGCAAGAAGAAATCAAAACTTGTTTTGGCTGCACCTTCCAAAATTGTCAGCAGTGTCCCCCATCTGCAAGTCCTCCTGATTTCAGAGGACTTGGTAGGCATAAGTAAAATTTGTTGTGAGCACAAATTTAGCAGGATGGTTTCCAGCCCACAGTCCAACTCTCATCCTGAGCTCTAACACTGCAGTGAGCACATGGACCTCCAGAGCTCCCCAAGCAGCGCCGAGCTTGCTGCAGGATATGCAGAGAAAAGAATTAACTGTGTGGAATCCTTTAATATTCTGTAGCTTTTATTTGAACCTGTCTCCTCCAGGCAGTTTCCAAATTCTGCTCTTCATCTAGTGATCCTTTAATGACAATTGAGTGTGCCTTCGCAAGCCCTTGCATGCGGATATGCACTTACAAGTGGACAGGGATGCTACTTAACACCAAAGAACTGAAGCCACTGCAGCACAGAACAGAGAAGTGCCTTGTCCCTGCCTATGTTTATCATCACAGAGTGAGGCAGCTAATATTTAGAGATCTGTCTAGCAAATGATTTTAGGAACTACTTCTCCCGTTGGCTCTTAGACAGAAACCCTCACTGACAATGAGGTCAGCGTAATGATTTTTACCACCAAGATTTTTGTTACGATCACATCCCTGGAGGCATTGAAGGCCAGGCTGGATGTGGCTCTGGTCAGCCTGGTCTGGTGGTTGGCGACCCTGCACATAGCAGGGGGGTTGAAACTCGATGATCATTGTGGCCCTTTTCAACCCAGGCCATTCCATGATTCTATGATTGTTCGTCTTTTGTGATAAACCTGAAATGAAGAAACCCCTGAGGGAACGTTCTTTATGCAGTTTAAATCTCTTCTATCCCTTTTTGCTTAAATTGTTACTTTTTGTTTACAGATACAAGCCAAACTCTTATTTTAGCCAGCACATGTAAATATTTGCACAGAGATTTACCTTTCTTTAACTAAATAAATATAGATTTTTTTTAACATCGAAATAAAGTCCTATAGCCTTCCTAAACCTTTCTGTCCATGCCAAATTAACTTTATTGCAGATTAGGATCATGTCCTTAAGTGTTGATGGAGTTTCATTAACATTTAACCAATTTGAAGGAATGCAAATTGGAGTGTACTCTTTATCCCTGCTCTCACATGTTGCATGTCTGTTTTAGCTGAGTTTGCTGCTTGCTCTTCAGGGATCTGATCTTTCAGCATTTTCATCTAAACAGCATTCCTTTTCCCAAGCGCTCAATAAAATCCTTCTCCATGGGGAGCAGGAGTCAATAGGGTCTTCAAGGAAACAAAACAAAGAAGTGACCATGAAATGAATTTTCTGCATGGACATCTGACACATCTGAGGAGCCATCTGGCATTGAGTTCACACCTAAAGCAATTTGATAGGGATGGTGGTGAAGTGAAGCTGGAAATTCTGTAATTTATATTCACAGACCTAATCCAACCATTAGCTCCTTTGAGTAGCAGCATGAGAGTGACATCCAGCCTATTTAAGATACCTTCTTTGACCAACTCTTGAGAGCTGGCAAAATTAGCATTCGTGTCTCTCTTTGTTACCGGTGACTCCTGTAAGGCACCAACAACCCTCCCTGATGCAGCAAAGGGAGAGAAGGGCAGGAAATTAAGTCTATCTTAAAAAAAAAAAGAGCTGTCAGCGGGAAACCTCCTAGCTGGGCTTTTTAAAGGCTGAGCTCCATAGAGGCGGAGAAAAAAGAAAAGAAGTAAGTACAGAAATGTTCTCATGTCCCCAGGCAGAGGACTGAAAAGCCAACTGGGCTTTGAATTGCTCCTTCAAAAGTAGTTTTCAGTTTCTCAGAACTACAAAGTGTTGCTTTACCCCACCCAGGTGGTGTGTGAAGCAGCAATACATAGCGACTCACGAGATTTACCATTTGCAGCTGGACGAGTTGGAATGCAATAACATCCTAATTGTCCAGAAAGATCGGTACTGCTGATCTGTGTATGGAAATGAAGCACAACAGGCCTTCCTTGGCAGTGCGAAGGAGTGAGGTACTGTTTCAAAATTCAATCCAATAAGTGCAAAACTGAAGCCTCACTTCAGCTGTAACACATCACAAGCTGGAGAACGAAGTCATGTACAATAACAGAAGAAATGTTGATGGATGCTGTCATAATTCCTGAAAACCAGCTTGGTCTCAGAATATGAAAAAAAGCCCAAGGTCTTCTCAGTGCATGATGTCTCATTCTGCCAGCTCCCAGTACAGGCCATGGCCATCACACATGGGTCAATTTCAGTTTTTCAGGGCCTTGAAGTGGATTCCCTTCTGTCTCTGACAAGGATTTCTTTCATGACCCTCCGTAACTAGGAGGCTGTTCTGCCTCAACTGTGAACATCCATTAAAAATGAGAACACATTTTAATCCTTTTAATACTCAACAGGAGCCTGCATGCCACACTCATAAAAATCTGCATCAGTAGAGGTGAACCTCTCTTTTACAGCTGCTATGACAACATTGTTGCTAGGAATACATTGCTCCTGCAGTCGGTCTTTCTCTGACACGGACAGATGGAAATCTGAAGGGACCAAATTCAAACTTTGTGGTGGGTGGGGTAGGACAGAGCATCCAAGATTGACAGCGTGCTCCACAGTCTTCAGACTAGTATGGGGCCTGGAGTTACTGTATTGCAAGAGAAATGTTGTCTTCTTCTCTGGCCTGGCTCTGAAAGTTTGGGCCTTCAGCTCACTCAGTGTTGCAATGGAGCAGTCAGAGTTGATGGTTTGTCCAGGTTCCAAGAAATTCAGAAAGACCGTATCTTTCCAATCCCAAAAGACATTGCATATCGCTGTGTCCACTGAGGGCTGAGTCTTGAACATTTTCTTCCATGGGGAATTCACATGTCACCACTCTGTGGACTGCTGTTTTGACTCTGGCTCATAGTAGTGACACTAAATCTTGTCACCAGTAATGTTGCCTTCAGCCTTGTGTTGGTTCAGTAGGTCCTGATGAGCTTGCATATTAAGTTCTTTCTGTTCCTGTGTAAGAACTTGTGGAATCCACCTGGAGTAAACTTTGTGATATTCCAACGTTGCCACCATCATTCCAAGTGCATTGAAGCCAAAATTCAGCACCATGCCCTGGCCATAATCTGCCAATTTGTGCAAATGAGCTGATTGAGACACATGGTGTGACAGCTATGTGTGGCCATCCAGAAGGTGGCTTGTCTTTCATATTGCTGTTGCCACTGCTGAAACACATCACCGATCACCTCTCTGTGTTCACATCTACAGTTTGGACTCCATAAACATTCAGCAATCATTGATGAAAGTCTGTGTGCCACTTTTTCCACATGGAGGAATTCAGTGACACATCTTTGCTTCATCATCACTTCCATGCTGGACACCATTCTGTCAGACTGGCCCTCTGCTGCCATCTGTCACACAGCAACAACATGTAACGGGATAATGGTGGGAAGGTTCAACCATTGCTGCCACACCACCAACATCTGCCTCTAACAACATGAGACATCATCATAAAAGTGGAGGCATTATTTTTGGAGCGGTCCTTGTAACTAATGGAAGAGCATTCATTTAATAAGAAATCACTAATCATTACAATATTATTTATTTATATATTATTACTACCTAGTGCAGCAAACTAATGAAATATTTGGCTATACAGGGAGGTGAGTACAGTGAGCATGATGCCATTCAGAGTCCAAGGCACCAAGCAGAGCCATAAGGAACATTTTATTCTTGTAATTAACTCCTCACCCCACTCTGTTCACCTACCTAGATCTGTGTGTTTCTCTTTCCTGTGAGCTGTTCTACGCTTCCCATTCAGCTACTACCTTCACAAGAGGGAAGATTGCAATCAATAATAATCAACACACGTGCTTACCAATATTTCTGTGGTGTGGAGCCTGATCCTATGAAGATTCTGGGTGTATTTTGCCTTACCCACAATAGACTTGTAGCAGCTGATATTATCTCACTGACTTTAATATACTTTCCAGCATGGAGAAAGATGGAGTAAGGATAGAATCAAAGAAGTTTTGATTGAGCTTCCAAACCTCAAAACTCTCATTTCATTTAAGCTCTAGATGAACACTGGGAGAAAGAGCTGTGTCACAAATTGCTATATTATGCTTGTGCCAAGATTTTAAAGCAACCATTGTGGACTCTGAACTTCTGTAAAACATTTCAAACGAGTGATATCATTTGTTTGTCAACACCTCTTTTGAAATGGATACCTTTTTATGCATGACCTTTTATTCAGATAGTGTATTCTTGGTTCTATGTTACTGCATGGGAGTATGAAATGAGTTGTGCAGAAGCAGCCAAAAGTTTTCATGGTTATATGCGAAATGCCCTTAGGAAGAGAGTTCCTTCTCCAAAAGCTCTTGTTTCAGAGACCAATCTGGCACTGAACCATGAAACACAGAAGCAGCACTCCACTTTCTGTTTTGTGCTCTTGCCATGACTCTCTCACAGCGCTGGCCTAATTGTGACTCGGAGTTGAGTTTATTCGTGGTGGGGTCTCACGGAAATAATTAGTCCGTTTGACACCCAGTTCCTCAGTTTGCCCAACTGAATAAATAACCACCAACTTGCTCGTAGCTTCTAGGTGTTCATTACTGTAATTACTCTTTATAATGAAAGACTCCACAGAAGAACAAAGAGGGGAAATACTTAATTCCGCAAATATCACTCCATACACTGGTCTTACAGTGACATGCTTTACAGCTCTATTAGTCTTTAGTGTGCAAGTGTATCTAAAGGACTTAATTTTGTTGTTCCCAACATGCAAAATGATAACCTGAAAGACTGCAATCATGCAAATTCAGTTTTGCTTGTCATGGCTGTAGGACAGACGCTTGTGCTGGCTTGCTCTTACCCCATCATAAATACCTATCAATATTACTCGTGCCCAAGGGACCTGTCCTTGTACGTGTCTGTCAGCTTGATCTGGTTATAAACTTCCCAGATTTTTCCATTTCTGAAGCGGAGTGACTATTTGCCTGCTGTAATCGAGATGGTGGGAGGTCAGAAGAGAGCAACTCCCTCTGTGGGACTTCAGTGCTTCAAATGTGATTGGAGGTCTGCCGGCATGGCTTGGTGTACCTATAAAGCTGTTTGTGCCACGGGTCAAATTCATCACTGGAGGAAAAAAAAAGTCAAAGGCTTGGAGCTGCTACAGGGAGCCATATCTGCAAGCCCTGACTAATGCTGTTTCTCACCTCCCTAAGCACCCTACAGCTGTGCCCCTGCTCTGTGGGAGCTCTGCGCCGAAGGAACCCAAGAGGCCAAGCACAGTTCAGCTATTGTTAGTTGCTTATGTCTGCCTATACAGTCAATGGAAACAAACAATGTATACACTATACATTTAAATCCAACTTGGTTGAATTGTTTTGAGGTTATGAAAATAGCTTTGTTTGCTTCTGGCTGGGCTTTCTGAAATGCATCTGTAGCCCTTTCAGCACAGTGTGCCTTTAAAAGTGGCACACAGCACTTTGGCTCAGGATTTGATCCTCAATGATGAAGTGCCTTTAGTTGATACAATGCACGTCATTGTAGCAGGTGGATGAACTGAGCAGAACGGATGGGTCTCACTTTGTTCATTCTGTATGCAGTAACCAATCCTTTCTGTATTACTGAATTCTGTATGATGCAAATAGGGCAAATAAACCTCTTACAAACATAATATTAATAATAATAATAACAAAAACAATTGCATTTTTTTAAGTTTTTGGGTTTTTTTTCTACTGTAGTGTATAAAAAAGATGCAGACTACATCCCAGAGAATGGAGCCAGCACACAGCTGTGGTCCTTTCTCTTAGAAGATCATACAACAGAAGAAGCTTCTTCTGTCTCTTCTCACTGGACCATAAAACATAGCAGGAATAACAAACAGCAGGATGCTCACTGGTGACTGGGCAGAACTTAGTCATTCCAACTAGTTTGTTTCCCAAATGATGTGCCTTCCTGGAGTATCTGAGCTCTTGAGAAGTGCCAGTGAACTTCACCTCCATTCTGCCTCTGCAGGAGGCAGTGAGCAGTATCTTGATTCACAGACAGAGAAGCTGAGTCAATGGGAGTAAGCAATGCAATGGACTTAACATGTGATGTGAGTCAGAGCTGACACCAGAATTTCAATTTCCCTTATACCAGTTACAAAATCACTCTTCCTCCTGAGCCTTGCCCCACTGAAGAAGGGACATCCAACCCCATGGCTGAAGGGACACATGGGACAGTCAAGCCTCTTCTAGAAGATTTTCCTGCTTTTGTAAATTTTGAAATTGTACCTGTCCAGTGCAGTGGTTTTTCTCTCTCACCTGGAAATGGGGGATTTTTGAGGTTCCAGAACCAGCAGTTATATAATTATAACGCAGACATATGTATTTATCTACACGTGAAGTGAATGCTCAGCTGGTGTGACTTGATTCTGATGAGTATGGTAGGTTTGAATTATTTATTGATTCTTGGTGGTGGTGGTGGTTTGTAATTGAAGAAAGGAAAAACTACATTTTTCTTGAGAGAAGGAGGATAGCTTGGAAAGATTCTAGGAAAATGCAAGTTCCAAAAGAGATCTTGAAGAAAAGCAGCTTGTTACTGCAGCACATGAAATAGATGTAATCAACAGCAACTCTGCTTGATTTATTACACAGTTAAAAGACTTTTTGAAGATTATGGTCTCCTTTATCTTCCTGCTTGCTTGAAAAATCTGCATGAGAAAAAGGAATTTTAATAAAGTTTGTTTTTGTGAACGTTGGAGATGTCCAACAATACAAGGAAATAGATTTACATAAGATGCAATTTTTACTTCTACTGCTCTTTTGTTGGCATTTTTATATAAATATTTTTGCAATTTGGTAATCTGTTCTGGAGATATATTCTTTTACCTTCTCCTACTTCTCCCCAGTTTGCTTTTAGCTGAAGATGTAATGAACAAGTCTGGAAAATCTGGGAAGGGCTGCCAGCTGAGGCTGCCCAGGGCCCCATCCCGGCCTTGAGCACCTCCAGGGATGGGGCACCACAGCTTCTCTGGGCAGCTGTGCCAGGGCCTCACTGCCCTCTGAGTAAAGAACTTCTTACTAATATCTAACCTAAATCCCCTTTAGTGTAAAATCATTCCCCTTTGTCCTGTCACTATCAGATCATGAAAATGGTTAGTCTATACTATTTATAGGTTCCCTTTAAGTCTTGAAAGGCCACAATGAGGTGCTCCTGAGGCCTCCTCTTCTCCAGACTGAACATGCCCATCTCCCTCAGTCTTTTTTTCATGAGTTTTCATGCTGAAAACTGCTCTGTATCAGCGTTGGGTAAACCATGATATTTTGTAAGTCCTAATTCTAGAAAAAATATTTATCAGCCCTGATATTTTCAAAATTCTTATTATCTTAAGGAAATAATAATAATAATAATAACAATAATTCAGCAGAAAAATCAGAGCGATGCAAAAGGTACAAGAAAGCTACCAGAGTATGAGCCGTGATGAACCACTGAGGGCAATCAGGACAGTATTTTCCATCTGTGTGTGGAGAGATTGAAAACAGAGATGCAGACAAGTTAACAAGTTTTGCATGGGTGTATTTCCATCATGAAAGGATGAGCAGAGGAGATTCGAAAAAGCTGCTGGCCTTCTGGTATTCTTACGAGATGTAGAAAGCCCCAGTGCTTTACTGCAACTCCTAGTATGCTTTATTAGAACTCCTAATATGCCCTTGTAAATCTTAGTTTTAGAAGATGATCTAAGGGCTAGGAGCAACATTTGAGAGATCTGTGTGTCTTCACAGGCCTAGAATTTGCACTGAAACAGCTTTTATTCAGAAACTAAACAGTTTGCCCACAGAGCACACCAAGGCCTTACTTTGCACAGCATTTGACGTAATTACACCCTGAGCAGGTCAAACCAGAAAAGACAGGCACTCTTCTAAGCTCCCATCAGTGATGCTTCACACATTCTGCCTCTATGGTTCATCACACCTCCTTACAAGCAAGCCATTAATCCTCTACACCTTCTGAAAAGAAGTATATTGGTATTAGCTTAAACAGGTTGTAAAGCAGATGAAACAAAATGGAAAGAAGGCAGAAGATGATTTAGATTTAGATGAAATCTCCCAGTAACAACAGTTGTATGTTTTCCCAAGGACAGGCAGCACTCAGACCTCACCTGCCCTGAGGTGCATGCCCTCCTGAGGAACCCGTCCGACTTCTGCCCTGTTGCATTATCTGAGGTGACAGTTTTCTCACCTGCATGTAACTTGTGAATGAAGCACCTCACTGCACCCGAGCACACTAGTCTGAAATAGACCTGTGTCACATGGGCTAAGGCCATGAGCTTTCTCACACAAATCACTCTAGAAAGCCTGTGTTCAGGGGAAGAAATTAAACTACTGGGAGCATTTTTCTGGAAGTTCTTAATTACACGAAGTGAGCTAGATAAAGCAGAACACACGGTAGTACCACGACAAGACAAGCTTTGACTGTGCCAGGTCTTGCAACTTGCTACTTATCGTTATTAGCTTGTGTAGAATATTGCTCCACTTAAAATGTTTTGCAGATTTTTATAGTGCGCACATGGACGTATCGCTGGCAGACACCAGGTTCATCCCCATACATAAGAAACAGGAAAGAGGAAAACAAGCTCTGCATCAGTGGTTTGCTTTTGGACCTATCTTCCTTTCTTTCTCCATCAGTATTCTGATTACACAGCGCACAGGATGCATTTCCACAAGGCACTTTGTGATTATCAATATTAATTGCAGCTGCACAGAGGAGAATGAGTCGTGGGCATTAGCAGCTGCTTTCCACATCATTAGCTGTGTTATCGCTCATGCTCACAAGTCTCGCTGCACCTTGATCAGACTGTGACTAATATCTGCTCTTTAGCAAGGCATCTGTTTTTAATGAAACTTTAAAGGCAATTAGTGACTCAGTGTGTCAGTGAATAGGCTTTGTACATCTGATGAGGAGTTAAAATCTTGCCTATAGTGTAGTAAATGAAAAGGGTTTAATGGTCCCAGAACAGTCATCAATTACCTCTATTATCCCATGAATTATCTCGTACAAATTTCTTTGCATGTTTTGAGATCTGGTTCCAAAAAATAAAAATAAAAATAAAAAAAGGATAAAAAAAATTAAAAGAGGATATTTTCCAGGCAGCAACATCTGCTTCAGGAACCAGCCCACCAACTCCTGTGGCTGCTCAATGCAACGCGCATCCCATGGCTGCTGATCACAGCATCTGCAAAGCTGTGCAGAGTGGATCAGCAGTATTGGCAGTGGGCTGGGGAAGGTGGCAGGTCATAGAACCGTAGAATCATTAAGGTTGGAAAAGACCTGTGAGCTTGTCTAGTCCAACCGTCCCCCTACCACCAAACCATGTCCCTAACTACTACGCCTACCCCTTTCCTCAAACACCAGTAACTCCACCACCTTCCTGTTCCAATGCATTACCATTCTTTCAGAGGAAAAGTTTTTTGAAATATCGAACCCAAACCTCTCCTGGTGCAACTTGAGGCCATCCCCTCTTGTCCTATCTCTGTAACCAGGGAAAAGAAGCTGATCCTTACCTTGCCACAACCTCCTTTCAGGTTGTTGTATATCAGCACCACCTGCTGTGATCCTAACCTGTGGAATTTATATGTCAAGAAAGGTTTCGGTGTGGGATGTGTCACTTTTGCACAGCAGTTTTGTCTGCTTTTTTCCTCTGCACAAACATGAGCTGTCCGTAAGGAAAATGGACGTAAATGACATGTGAGACCTCAGTGAACTCAGAACCTGGCCTTTTGATGTGTGCTTTGTGGTGCCACTAGTGGCAGATTTAGTCATCTCAGGCAGAAATGAACATTTCTAGAAAATTAAAAGCATTGCTGGTACTTGAAAAGCTCTCTGCTCTAGTTATGTTTTTCCCATGCCTCACATTCACTGCATGCATTGCAAGCACAGAAAGTGAAAGTGCACAGGAATCCGTTCCTTTCCCTGCAATGGTCCTTCCAGGGATATTAGAACCTCTCATATGTTTATCCTTATTGAAGGAAATCTGCTTAGATTTCCAAATACAGTATTTCTTCCCCATTTTTTTTAAATGATTAAAGAAAAGGTCTTCATATGCCTGTCATTATTCTATTGTTTAGTTTTTCCTTTTTAAAAATAGAAGTACTGTAGTCTGAGCCTCCCTTATCTGCAGAACATAGAAGAACAGAGGATGTTTATTGTGGATCCACAATAAACTTCAGTGGGATATAACAGAGTCATACCTCCATAGGAAAACCCCAATGCAGCACCACCACATATGGGTGAGCAGATATTTTAGGAAAGCAAATCAGATACAAAACAGAACTTGCAACTAAATGTCCTTTTTTTTTCTAAGTTCTGACTCTGCTCTTTCTTTCACCATCACTGCAGTGATGCTATTGGGGAGTAACACAATATAATACAGGAAAGTACAGCCAAGGAGAGCCTGCATTTCCAACACAGAAAGAGAAATGAGACTGAGGTTTTCTTTGCATAAAGAGAGAAAGGATTGATCCAGTTATAGCAATTCTCTCCTTTCCTTTCCTTTCCTTTTCCTTTCCTTTCCTTTCCTTTCCTTTCCTTTCCTTTCCTTTCCTTTCCTTTCCTTTCCTTTCCTTTCCTTTCCTTTCCTTTCCTTTCCTTTCCTTTCCTTTCCTTTCCTTTCCTTTCCTTTCCTTTCCTTTCCTTTCCTTTCCTTTCCTTTCCTTTCCTTTCCTTTCCTTTCCTTTCCTTTCCTTTCCTTTCCTTTCCTTTCCTTTCCTTTCCTTTCCTTTCCTTTCCTTTCCTTTCCTTTCCTTTCCTTTCCTTTCCTTTCCTTTCCTTTCCTTTCCTTTCCTTTCCTTTCCTTTCCTTTCCTTTCCTTTCCTTTCCTTTCCTTTCCTTTCCTTTCCTTTCCTTTCCTTTCCTTTCTTTTCCTTTCCTTTCCTTTCCTTTCCTTTCCTTTCCTTTCCTTTCCTTTCCTTTCCTTTCCTTTCCTTTCCTTTCCTTTCCTTTCCTTTCCTTTCCTTTCCTTTCCTTTCCTTTCCTTTCCTTTCCTTTCCTTTCCTTTCCTTTCCTTTCCTTTCCTTTCCTTTCCTTTCCTTTCCTTTCCTTTCCTTTCCTTTCCTTTCCTTTCCTTTCCTTTCCTTTCCTTTCCTTTCCTTTCCTTTCCTTTCCTTTCCTTTCCTTTCCTTTCCTTTCCTTTCCTTTCCTTTCCTTTCCTTTCCTTTCCTTTCCTTTCCTTTCCTTTCCTTTCCTTTCCTTTCCTTTCCTTTCCTTTCCTTTCCTTTCCTTTCCTTTCCTTTCCTTTCCTTTCCTTTCCTTTCCTTTCCTTTCCTTTCCTTTCCTTTCCTTTCCTTTCCTTTCCTTTCCTTTCCTTTCCTTTCCTTTCCTTTCCTTTCCTTTCCTTTCCTTTCCTTTCCTTTCCTTTCCTTTCTTCTTTTCTCTTCCATGTGTAGTTCTGAGTTGCTGCCAGCAGGAAACTGTGAATGTGAAACTTGTTTTCCAACTGTGCGAAATGCATGCTTGTCACTAATTTCTTTTCTCTTTCTGGTTTGGAATGATGAGAGGGAAGAAATGTGGTTGTCACCTGTAGAAGCACACATGCAGGTAGCTGTCTGAGATGAGTGTTTGTTGTAAAGCTGCTGGCTGAGCTTTTGTTTTGACTTTCCAAGTCACAATACTCCCACATAAAGCAGAACTGGCAGAGAAAACGTATTGCTAAGTCAGCCTGGGGAATGCCACAAAGAACTGCATGAGCTCTTCAATCATATTCCTCAGTATGAAACAAGCTGAAGTTATTTCAGAAGCAATTTAAGCCAAGAGCAGAGCTGTGTGTGCAGCTCATATGGTGCAGCAAAGTGATCTGTCCGAAACACAGTGGTTCTGGGGGGTTGTCCTCAATGTTGACACAGTCAAATCAGAGGAAGTGACAGAGGGGCAGGAACATGCAGCTAATGGATGCATAGGATGCTGTTGCTCAGTCCAGCCCTGCTCCAGGACTGGGTGAGTGTCCCCAACCCTGGTGACTTTCCAGGAAGGTAGAGAGTTCTCTGCAGCAATAACAGCATGTACCAGGGCAGAGATGTGCAGGAAATGTACATGGCAGGCTGTCCCCGGCACAATTGCGTAATGACAGTCAAATACCTCTGCTGTGTTACCAGGCAGATGAACTCTGCTTTTCTTTGAATCCTTTGAAACGCTCGGAAATTGCATGTACTCTTTAAAAGAACACCCGCATGCCACCCTGTATGAGGTGCTTACAGAGGAATGTATGAAATGAAAGCACTGTGAGTCTGCACTGAAACAAGAGGAATGTGGTGCAGAAATGAAAATACTGATATAATAAAAATGAACACAAAAATACCAGAAGAACCATAGATCAAGAAAACAAACAAACAAACAAACAAAAAATGCTAAACAAAATTGACATTGTGATGCTTTGACTTGAAAAAGCAGTTTTTCCATGCAGCTTTCCTTGCTGCATTCATCCAGCAATATACCAACAACCCCTGGGCACGGGGTCAGAAATCCCACTGCAAGGCTGCATGGGGAAGTGTTTTGAAGCTGCTCAGAGCAAGACACAAAGATACAGGAAGGTTGCTCTGCATAATAATTACCTATTCCCCTTCTCCCTTCATGCTCAAGCCCAGGCAAGGATCTAATTCTTCAAGTTTGAAATATATTCATAGAGCCATAGAATCATAGAATCACCAAGGTTGGAAGAGACCCACAGGATCACCCAGTCCAACCACCCACCCATCACCAATAGTTCTCACTAAACCATGTCCCTCAACACAACATCCAAACATTCCTTGAACACCTCCAGGGTCAGTGACTCCACCATATTCTTCTGCTTTTCCCCTTTTTACTTCCTGCATGTTTCTGTGATGCTCCAGGAGGGATCTGCCTGGCATTTTGACATCAGTCTTCCCAGCTCAGGTCTCCACAGGCAGAGCACCATCATCCCCAAACCCTTGGAAGCAAAGAGCCATTTGGATGCCACCACCAAAGTCCTGTGTGAAAAAGGCACGATTCAGTCTCTTTTCGCTTTTTCTTTCCTTTTTTTAAAAGCGGGACTTATTTTGTGCATCTTCTCACATCACAATTTCCAGCCAGCTTCTTTGTAACCACGTGGACCAAAAGTTTTTTTCAGAATACAAAAATTATATAAATATAACATAAAATAGTAAATATTCTGTACTATATAGTATGTAGTATATATTATATAATATATAAATTATTTTATATATACATATATATGTATATATAATGACATTCCTCCAGAATAAGAACACGTATACTTATTATGAGCTTAGAGAGAAAACTTCCAGAATTGGTGACAGCTGTGGTTTTATAATGTCCGTGCCATCATTCCCTTTGTCCTGATCAAGCCAAAACAGATTGGGCAAACCTAGTTCCAAAAAGTATTCCCAAGCAAAGAAAAGACAGGAGAGAAGAAAAGTGATAATGCTGAAGTCTCTCAGGAACCCAACAAGATGGAAAAGAAAGCCAAGCACCCAGACAGCCAGACCTCTGCCTTCCCACTGCACCGCCAGCAGATCACCACGCTGCCCTTCATCAAAGAGAACTTCAGTTTTTATTTAGAAGAGAGCAGAGTCCAACTGTCTCCCTGAGGTTTGGTTTGGTTTTCCCACACTCCACAGGGTGACAAACGTCACGTTCCCATCTCTCTATTTATGGAGCTCTTGCAGTGCTGGGTAATCGCTCTGTGATGCACTGAGATGCCTTTCAGAGGTGGAACTCTTCTGCTTGTCTTTAGGAAAGGGATGACCAAACAAGGAAAAATAATAGCTTTCCAAATGCACGAGATGTAGACAGGCAGATACATCTCATGAGCACACTGCATCTGCGTTTCTCTTTCAAAGTGGATGCAGCAGGAGGTGTTGGCAAAGTGCAGCCTGCTTGGTGTAGGTGACATCATCACCCAAAAATCTGTGTGTGGAGAGGTTGAACTGGGGAAAAGGGGCTAAGGCTGGTGCCTGGCAGACAGGACTGTTCCAGCTGCAAAAACTGCTGACCACAGGCAGGACTCAGATATTTGCTAAGAACGGATGAGCAGGGCGGGTGATGCTGAGTCATGTTCCTCTGGGGAAAGTTTGCTGAGTCACAGTGCAAGCAGCACTCTGTCCTCTGCTGATGCCACTATGCAAGACTCCAACTCTATTTTTTTTTTCCTCTGACTTCTGATCCAAAGTCAAGTCATTGTCCCACAGCAAAGCACCTGATATTGCACCATTGTCACATGGTCTTGTTGCATCTTTCCTGCTGGCTGCTTGCTAAAGCAAGCCATCAGTGGTCAGTGATACCACGCCAGAAAATCGGATGCATTCTCCCCTCCCTCAGCACCAAGCCAGAGCCTGGGCTGCAGTGGGATGTGCTCACCCTCTGCTGAGCCCACGTCCCCCAGCCGTGTTGGCATTCTGGCTTCGCTGCAGGCAGGAAGGATATTGGCAGTCAGACTCACCTTGGTAATGCAGCACTGCAGCAGAAACCCTTCCAGAAAAGTGACCTTGACTTCCAGGAGGTCCTTCTCTCGATTCAGAATATGCATGGATGAACTGAAGCTGATCCTACCCTCCCCTTTCATCACAGCAGGCAAACTGAAGCAAAGTTAGTAGTTATAGCATGTAAAGTCATGTTTCACATTTCCAGTGAAATTCCTGATGCATCACATGGCTGCAACAGTCACATTTGCTTCATATTTTTCAGCAAGCCTCCATCAGTATATTTAGTTTTGTTGGCTGATATACATTTTTGACATGCTGATCCATGCATGAAAGGCACTGCATCCTGCTGTCAGCTACCCTGCACTTGAACTAATCTACTCAAGCTTCTAGTCTACACTGACTCTCAGGTACCAATATTTATAACCCTATTCCATTTATGGAAGTCTTTCCATAAGGAGTCGATTGGGAAACCCACTTCCTAGAGAATTCTGCAGTGGTGATTTATAGGAGATACATAACCAGAGCCAGAAAACGAACTCAGAGCTGGAGTATGAAAGGAATTGATGGTAAATAGAGGAATGCCGCAGCTGGAAGAGCTGAGGGAAAGAAATACTTTTCCACGTCTGCCAGTGATGTTGCTCCAACATTACATTGTTGCAGCAGAATAGCAAAAGGGAGGGAGAAATCTAAGGCCAACTACTTCTTTGTATTGCAGGATGCTGTCTACTCCGACATCCTTTATAGATCTTGGATGAGTCAGGAAATGAGCAAAAACCTGTAAATAGAAAATTCCTGGTCCAGCTTGCTTCCATGCTGGCCCAGCAAAGCCCTGGTTGTGATTCAGGTCTCTCAGGCTGTCATAACCTTTACGCTTTACATGCAGAGACATCAGCATGTGCATCAGAAGAAACACTCTTGACTTCCCTCCAGCCTCAGCCCAGGACTACAGCAGAAAGCCACCAGAAATAGGTTGCACCTTGGCCTGCACAGGTTCTCTGAGTTGTTTTCTTGATGGCCATTGTGATGCTGGCATCAGCCAGGAGGACTGGGGACAGAGAACCAAGCAGCAGCATTTATTTCACAGCCCTGCTGGCTTATGCAACATTTCAGTGTAGGAGAAATGGCAGCAGGTCACCTCCATCTGCAGACAAAAGCTGGGGAGGTAGAGCACGCATTGACTGGTGCCCTGGGTTGGTGTGTGCTGAGGGCTGGCCCCATCCATCTGATGGACACCTCACAGCTGGGCATTGCAGACTCCTCACTTGGATCCTCTCCACGTGAGCTGAAATGATGGTATCAGCCAATGAAGAAGAGAATATTTCTGGGAGCCAGAGCTCCGTGTTCAACACTGTAAAGCTGCTAAACCCATTGCCAGTGTGTTCTCAGCCAGCAGCAGGCAACCACCCCAGTCAGGTCCTGAGCAGCTCGCTGTCTGAGCTGGGAACACTGCTTCTGCTGGTGGCATGGCCTGGGAGCTGCGATTTTAATTTGAAGATTTGGATGGCTTCTTCAGGTTCACTTTATTTGCAACTTCGTGTGCTTTGCTACTCCTAGACTGGAAGAGGTTTTAAAACATTTACTGGGAATGTCATCTCTTTGGAAACCATTTCTTTGCCTATTTTTGTGATTCAACAATGGTTTCAATAAAAACTACAAAAAATAAAGCACTAACCAAAAGTTGCCTACTGCCGTCCGTAGCTCCCACCCACAATACGTCATTATCAAATGCAGAGCAGCTGGCCCAAGATAAGACCCACTATCCCTTTAAAACCACAACTGGTCTGACATAGACAGAATCACAGCCCGCATGGTGGCTCCACAAAGATACTCGCTTGACCTTTTTAAACTTTCTGTATCTTCAACAGCATGCACCTCTGCATTTTCATTCCCATCTCCTTGAGACAATGAGGATTCACTAACTGCTTCCTCAGCAACTGTCAGATCATACGGTTACATTAGAATAAAAATAGGCAATGAGGAGAAAAAAAAACAACATGCTGTCTCATAAAGGCATAGGCAATGCTACAGTCCACGTGCTAGGAGGGGATTTTGTTTGGCATGGTGTAGGCAGTATCTCCCAGAAATAAATACTTACAGGCAGTTCTATTTTCACAAGGAGAATAAGCACTTGTCTTTCTCAAATGGGGTCACAGCTTCCCACTTTGGGGAACTTTGGCCTTGCCAGGATGTTCTACTCCCAAGGTTTCTTCTGATGACCATGGGTGTAAGGCACACACAGTGCCCTTTGGGATCAGACCCTGTCTTCCACAGCAGGAAAACAGCATCAGAACTGCAAAATTCAGCTCATTGTTTGTATGGGCTTGTACATTTGCTGTTTGAAGGAGTCAGCATTTCATTTCCGTACCGGCTCTGGACTTTGCATTTTTGTTGGCTGTAATAAAGCTGCTGTTAGCATGGCTGTGTACCTCAGTTTCTCTATTAAAAACTGCTGCTTTAGTGTTTTAGTATGGGCACTGGGACACTGTTAAATCCCATTAATTGCTTGATTAGTAAAGCAAATGTTCTTAAAATAAAAGCTGCCAAGGTTAACTCTGTTCTCTGTTTGCTTAACATCTTTCTGTTTGAATATACTTCACTCTGCAAAAAGCAAGGTATGCTTGCCAAAAGCTGAGGGTCCGAACAGCGTTTGTTCTTTCCATTAATTACACGCACTGCTGTCTGTTTTCGTCAAGCGCATACCACAGGCAGTCTCCAGGTGATTAGTACTATTGAGCATTTGTACAGGAACACTTCCTAAGCTATACAGCACAAGCTGGAGTCTGACGATGCATTTCTGAGAGGCATTGTCTTGTCTACTGACTGCCTCGGCCACAAAGACAGGAAAAATATCACCATTATCTTAAGCTCAAAAAAAAAGTTATCTCACATTCTGAGCTTTAAAAGCAGGAGAAGAGTAACTGTTGCAGTCCCTAACCAAAACTGACACTAAATTGAAGTCAATACTAAGCACCTCATGGGCTTTGTTCAAGAATGACACCTTTTTTGCATGGCTTCGCCTTTGTTTTGACTTTCCTTAGCCAATCTCATTATGCAAAACTCTTCCAAAAAGCCGTATGTGAGGAAGCTTGTTCTCTTCCTAGCAAGAAATATCAGCTGTTGCAAAGTTCCTTCTTTAGATGCCTGTTTTTTTCCATTACATGTAAAGTAAACGTTGATATCTTTGAGTACACATACAATTTCTTCCCCATTTGCTGGTTGAATACTTCTCTTAAGGTACCAAGAATTTAGGCTTCTGAGCTGCTGTTTTTCTCCTCCTCATGTTCCATGCTAGAGAATAAAAAGAGTGGGGAATAATTCTTCTTTTAAATAGCAACCTAAGATGACACAGACTTGACGTCTTAATAGGTATACTAGAGATAAAATAGAAATCAGAGAAACCTTGAAACAGCTTCCCAGCTGAAAAGAAGTATCTACTGCTTAAATGAAGAATGCATTATGCTGTGAATGGCCAGTCCCACGCACGATGGAATCTCATTCCTAGATCTATAGAGACTGCAAGATAGGACTCTGCACATGTCCTTCTTGTGGGGAGAAAGGACCAGGATGTCCCACTCAAGGCCTCTTACCACAGCCCCCTCACCTCTTCATCATCTCCTCCTCCTCAATTCTTTCTGCCCAGATGAGCAAAGCAAAATGCCTTGGTTTGTACCTAACAAGAGTTTTAAGCAAATTCAAGGGCAATTTTTCTCAGGAATGAATAAAAAAATGAAGATGTTTAATGAAACTAACGTGGCCTTAAGCCAATACAAATATTAGAAGGAAGCTGCAAAGCCACAAAACCACAAGGTGTGAATAGGTGGGTTTTCCATTCCCTTTGCAATGGTTCTCCCCTCCCTGGGACAAAGCTACCTGTGGCAACCATAGGGAAACTGTTGACCACAACAGGAAATAGGCCATAATTTCACACGCATCTCTCAGGTGAGATCCATCAAAAACATTTACAGCAGTGTTAGCAGGCACTCAGGTACACGCAGATGTATGTGTCTAGTAGAGTGGTACACAGTCTTTTTCTCTGAATGTTAAACAGTATCCTCCTGCTACAAGGTAGAACACAGCTCTTTCCCTGTGTGTGTGTTTTGTGATGATGCAGATTATCTTTGTGATTATTTTCAAAGATCAGTGCCTATACACTGATGAAAAGCCTCAGAGAGGCAAGTTGTTATTAATACATATACACATTTAAACCATTTTGGCTTGTCTACACAGTAAACCTTTTGAGACAAAATTGGCTCTTCCAATAGCACTGTTTGTTTATTATTAGGACTAAACATACTTGGGCATTAGCTATTAAAGTCACACTGACATTTAAAAGTATTAAATTGAAAATATGCTAAATAACATTTTGTTTACGTTTGTTTATTTGTGGGTAGGTTTGCTTTTAGTTTTGATTTGCAATAAATATCCAAAAAAGTTATTTGGAATTCAGGATGCTGCATCAGGCAATTCCAGCAAGAGATGAAAACAACAAACTCTCCTAATTATTTAATAGTCAATTTTTATTCTCTCTTCAGTAGGATATGCTAGGTCCTCAGAGGGGTTATTTCATTACCAGAAATAATTCACTAGCTAACCTGCAGTACAGGTGTCTGCCCGTCATGTTCCTCATATATGAGGGACCTGAAAAGCTGGAGGCATGCAGAGACAAATGCAATCATTCGGTCCTGAGATGTTTACTCATGCTTTGCCCAGGGATGTTTCAATTGCTTTGTTATTTAAGCAGAACACTGGGATTAGTCCCTGAAGTATCCTGACTCTAACCACTGTGACATCATGATTCTACGATTTTATGACATTTCTGATAAACAAAGGAAAAGGGGATTTGGATTGCAAATAATTTTAGATGTGCATTTCCTGTGCATTTTGGGTCAGAAATTATATATCTCACTTGGATTTGGTCTAGAACTACAGCCACATTGGGAGAAGTAGATGACATTGAGGAAAAAAAAAATTGATGGTGAATTATATGGGAATGATTATATATATGTCTATTATTAATTTGTATAATCATCTTACACTCTGTAAAGGACTTTCTTGCTTGCTTCCTCTAGATTTTCCCCGTGTAAGCCTAGTACTCAGTAGATTGAGAGCAGCTTAGTACAGTTTTCACAGAATTTTAATGTAAAAGTGACCATAACAAAATTATTTCCTGAGATGGCTGCAATTCAGGGAATGACCCTTGGAGGCATCAGTGATATAATTTAAAACTTGATAGGATCATATAACCAGAGAATATCCCCAGCTGGAGGGAACCCACAAGGAGCACTGAGTCCAGCTCCTGGCTCCACACAGGACCACTCAGATTCAAAGCAAAAACACCTGTTTGTCCATTCCCACAGGTCCCACATATTATCAGCTTACTATCAGGAATCAAGAAAAGCTCAGTGACAATAAAATTTGAATATAGCTTGAAATCGTCTCTTCAGAAGTCCACAATAAATGTTGTTCACATGTGATGCTCAGAGTTGGACTTGTTGATCCTATGGGTCCCTTCCAACTTGGGATATTCTATCATTCTATGATTTTATGAAATATAAACAGTTACATTATCTTACCTTTTACCACAGGGGTATCTTCAGCAAAAGATGTCGTGCAGGATCTGAGGGCCAGGAGGAGCCTGGGAATTTCAAACTTCTCTTAGACTGTTTAGTTTTGATTAGGTACTTATCTCTGAAGACACTGCTGACACAGGAAGCAAAATGAAATATAATTTTCTGAGCACAGAGACCTTGCATGGCTTACCCATCTTGCTTTTAATAGTTTATAGTGGAAGAAAAAGAAATGAATACATTCAGGGTGACACAGTGGGTCAAATAATGAAGAAGAGTTAATCCAGATGGAAGAGAAATCTTCATTCTAAGTGCAGAAGCAGGGCAGTCTTTGGTCTTTGTCCTCAGGCACACTCAACATAGAATATTCTGTGTATTTCAACACAGAAATTACTCCAGAAGGTATTCTTCTGGGAAATGGTGGATAAAAATCTGGGCAGATGGGACAGGGCATAGAAAAGTGTAACGTAAGGACTGCTGAACAATAGGCAAGCAAGGTGGTCCTCTTTATGATTTCTTGTATTTCAAATACATCTTCGATTGAGTTACAACCAAATAAAATGCCAGAAGTAAACTTCTTCTAAAGCGATCTATAAATAATCAGTGCATCTCATTACCACGAGATATTAATCTAGAAAAAAATCTGCTGGAAGGAGTAAATTATTATGTGTTTAATATTAAATTAGCATTTATACTTGCTTAAAAAAAATGCAGATGACATAAATTCTGAAGCTTCGGGGCAGATTTGATATGCCTAAGGTCAGGCACATGCTTCTGCTACTGGGTTTCTAACGCCTATGCTCAAACACAAATTACTGTTTGCTGTCAGAAACAAAAAGATGCCTCACTAAATGTCTGAGCTCGTCTGAAACGAGCCATTAGAGATCTGCCTTAATAGGAGAGACAACAGCCAAGCTTATTTCTAGGAGGCTCTTTGGCACAATTTGGCACAGAGATGTCAAAATTATGTTCACTTAGATATTTAGTAAGTGCAAGTTACAGGAAAAAAACAAGAATTTCTCACCAGTCGTAATAGGCTTTATATATTGTCATTCAGTCAAACGTTGCAAAAACCTTTTTTTTTTGAAGGTGCACAGTAGCTTTGGAAACTTCCTCTTGTCATTTTGTATACATCAAGACATTGTGACGTGGGTATTAATTTCAGTTATGTTCAGCTGCAGCTGCTTGGTGGTCATAATCCTTTGGCACATCTATGTATTATGAAACTAAAAACAGTGTAATGTACAACAAAGACTGTAAGATAGAATTGCAAAAAAAAAAAAAAAATCTAAGTTCAATATGATCATTTTTTCAATGTTGTTACGTGCAGTTACAAAACTGCCATACAAACCAAAGGGTCAAGTGGTTTGTTGATGAAACATCCATTCAACTAAGGATGCCAAAGAGTTTACGTGGATCTTTCCTTATTACAGCAGTGAACTCCTACCTCCTAAGGGTTCACATCTTTTCACTTCCATCTATCTCCATAACCCTGGGTAATTAAATGAATAAATGTAATACAACTTTTATCTCATGTCCTTCAGCTCAGCATAAGTCAGACTAACAAGTCAAAATACAGAAGCTACAAAGATACACAATATTGTGTGTCAGTGAATTCTGGCAAAAACTCACGGTGTGTAAAAGAGCACTGAGATGATATATCCAACAGTTTAACTAGTGTGCTAACGGTCAAAAACAGAGAGAGCAGATCTCAGATCCTCTATGCCTGTAAATACACATCTATTTTTCTGCACACACAAGTAAAATAAATAAGTAAGTGGGTAATCTTCTAGCAAGCTTTTCTTGCTAGAAGCAAGCATTTCCCCTAATCCTACCCTCTATCTTTTTAAACATGCCATATTATGCCTAAGCTTCAGGTCAGGAGTGCCTCTTGAAGTTAGTCAGGGAAGTGATGGGATGTGCTGGGTGTTGCCTGGATGAAGTTACATACCCTTTTCTTCTTTTTTTTTTTTTACCTCTTAGTGTCTTAAGATGAATGAAAGGATTGTGGCTTGATGTATCATCCAAGTGAGGTGCCCTGACTGAGTCATCTCCCTCCATTCCCTGACAACTTGCCAGGAGGAGACTCTGCCTTTTGAGAATCTGGACTACGCCAAGCTCATTTCAGCAGGGATTGCTGGAGAAGGCCCAAACCAAACCTCTGCTCAGCACTTGGTTGCCTTGAGCGGACAGTTGTATCACGCCACATCCGCCAAGTTCCAATGTCTCCAAGAACGGAGATTTCCCATCCTGCCTGTGGCTGACCATGGGAATACCAGCTACAAGAGCAAGCCAGGGTGATGCCCATCACAAATACTTAGGCTTTTCCTACTGCTGGCAGGTTCTGTGATTAGCAGACATAAGTGATTCCTCTGTTCTCACAGGAATATGGTTTGATGGGAGCCTAGAAATGGATACAGCATCTATCAGGCAATTTGAGGAGTAACTCAGTCAGATGTCCTCACTGAGCTCTGTAGATGGGGAGATAGGCTGCCAGGTGCCCAGTGTGATCCTTCCTCCCCTGTCTTTGTTCTGCATCTGAAGAAAATCACAAGCTAGCTGAAAAGGCCCTCCAATAAAACTACAAAAACTACAAAAAAGTCAGAAATTTAGAAAATATGATATAGTGGTAAGAACTGGGACAGTCTAGCCTGGAGAAAAGAGATGGGAAAAATTGCCAAAACTTTCTAAACCTCCAGTATAAATGAGGGGAGAGCAAGCAGGTTTCTCCTTCTGTAGTGAATAGGGTGAGAAACAGTGATTTAAAGTGCAGGGAGATTCAGGTTAAGCACTAGGAAAAGCTTTCCTGCAGCCAGGCGTGCAGTGAGATCTCCTTGAGAGCAGGTCAGACAGGACTGACATGCTTTGCTGGTCCTGCCAGCAGTGAGGGAACACCTGACCCACCAGTCCCCTGACACCTAGGCACTCTCCTGTTTCACCAGGAGAGACATCCCTGCTGTAGAAACAGATCAGGCTGATTATTCTTCATTCAGGACATGTAGTGATGCATTACCAAGAGCAAATGGAGCGACCCACCAACTGCACAGCACGCGGACAACTGCCAGGGCATTTACAATGTGCCAGCCCCATGGTTCATCCTCAGCTCATCTTCCTCTGGTCTGCTGGCAACTGCAGCGCAGCTGCACTAGTGCTGCCAAGTAAAGCCTCGTCCCCAACTACTTCCCTGCCTAGCCTAGCAATATGGCAATCAGCGAGAGGTAAATGACTTTGCTGAATCTGTTTGCTTCTTTTACAACAGGAAATGAATTTTTTTGGTATCGAGTGAAAGAAATTGTTCAGCCTAATTTTCATTTTTATTGGGAACAGCCCTGAATTAATTTTATCAAATTAGAGAGTAACCTATTTTAGCTGTTGGAGAGGGTGGCATAAATAAAATAAAATGGCATATGTGATCTTTTTTTTTTTAGATAACTACTGCTCTAATGTTATATTTATCAAACACTGAGTGCTAACTATTAAAGTAAGTAAGGAGGAAGATTAACACTTTTGGCTTCATGTCTTTTTGTCTCACTATCACTTAATAAAGCAAAGAGAATGGAAGAAAGCATCTGAGAAAACGAACTGTTTTGCCTGTGCAAACCTTTACCTTCTACAGAAGGTACCATGAAATATGATATCTCAGAACTCAAGGTTGTTTTTAAATTGTCTGTCAAGCATGTATCAAAACTCTCACTTACTTTTTACTACTATCTGCAAGTCTGTTGGTGTTGTACTTCCTATATACACAGTATTCTTTTAAGAAACAAAACAAAACAGAAAAAAAAACCAACAACAAACACCCCAAAACCCATCAATGAGCAATTCAGATAAAGGCCAATGAGGCATAGCAAAGGAGAGGGGAAACATTCTATTGCAGCAGGACAGCCACAGTGAAGGAGTGCAGGTGTACTTTAGAAATCAGGACAAAGAGTCTTTCACTATCTTTGGAAAAGAAACCAAGACACAACAAAACCAAAACAATTGCAACAAAAAGACCCAACTGGTTTAGATTGGTATATTATGGCAAAAAAATGTGCACGTTGCTGTTAGCCCAGAGGGTAAGCTTTCTCTTGAGCACATGCCTGGATAAATTAATGTGTGAAAATTTACCTGCACAGAAAAATGGTCCGTAAGTACACTACTGTACATGAAACTACATAAACAAGCAGACTGGGGGCCGACATGATAAGATTCTAACTGTGAAATATGAATATTAAAATGATGATTATGAAGAAGGTATTTTGTATCATATGGTATCATTGTTTTGTATTCTTTCTTGGGAGTGAATGGGGAATTTGTTCCAAGAAAGTCCAAGCATCCTGAGAGACCATAGGGACAGTCCCATGCTTTTTCTCTGATTCCCAGCCCAGCTATAGCTATGAAATATGTTTGGCTGACCATTGCCTATCATTCATCATTAATCTTGCTGCAAACTCCTCAGGGAACGTCCTGTCCTCTTCGTAGGCGAAGTGGAATTATTGCTATTCACAGGCTTCAAAAGGAAGAAAGAAAGGAACATTACAGAATGTTAGTGCTCTGAGAATAACTCTTTTCTCTTCAGAGAAGAAAGCGGTCCAACACCTGCTGGTTTACTTTTTGCCTCACTGCAAAAAAAATAAAATAGACATTTACTGGCAAATCAACAGCACTGTTCAAACATGTGTACAGTAATAACATATATTCAGAATATATCTATTCACATAGTGATGTGAAGTGCTTTAGAGCAATTTGTAAGGAGAGCATATCAATTCATAGTTATTACACCTAAATTTCAGTAACGTCACAAGACAGGAAATAGTCACTAAACAATCTAAATAAGAAGCCACCTCTATGGGACAATTTTTTCTACAGAAGTCTTTAGACAAATTCTTGCATCTTCTGCAGGGCCCCTGCAGGTGCAACACCTGCTTGGCTCTCCAGGATGCCCCCAGCCCAACGTGGCTGCAGCTCTCTGCCTGCCAGGGTCTTCTAAACTCCCCTTGATTTTATTGATCCCCTGTAATATCAAATTATAATGTATTTATGATGAGATGAGCAGCCTTTTTAAAATCGCGAGGATTCTTTTAACTCCAGTTATCTTGGTATTAGAGATTTACATTTGTGCAAACATTGCTCAAACCTATTCTGCCAACAGAAAATAAAGGTACCAGCAACCTTCTTGACCTAATAGCGCAGTGAATTCTGATGACACAGGTAGATAAAATGGAAGCATGCCAACGTACACAAAATTGGGTACAATATGTAGGGAAAATGTTTAAACTTACTTTCTCTCTCTCAAAAAAAAAAAAAAATTATGCTGTTGGTTATCAGCAGAATTCTGGTTGTGATAAAAAATTTTACACTTCCATTCATGTCATGGAGTCTTGAAAACAATTTAAGACAATTTAAATAGATGTGCTGCAGTGTCTAGCACAATAATAGAATCACAGAACTGTTTGAGTTGGGAGAGACCCTTAAAGGTCACCTAGTTCAACTCCCCTGCAATGAACAGGAACACCTACAGGTCCATCAGGGTGCTCAGAGTCCCATCCAGCCTGACCTTTAGCATTTCTAGGGATGGGACATCCACCACATCTCTGGACAACCTGTGCCAGTGCCTCAGCGTAGTGTGTGACATAATGGTGTTTGACACTCATTACCATTTTTCTTACAGTAGCCCATGTGCGTGGAACTTTACCCTGGTCTTCCCAGAGAGAACAATAATGCCATTAAAATGTTGCCCCAAATAATTGAAAAACAAAAATCCTAGACATCAATACAAGCACTGTTTCTACAAAAGATGTAATAAATATATTTGCCCTCAGCTGTATTTCAAAATATTTCATTGTAGTGATTTCATTCATGTAGTATACTAGTTGAGAAATCACAAATATCATTTTATATCTGGGCTTTCATAAATAAAGTTTTTGCCTTTTCCAGGAGATTGGTGAGGGGTTAAATTATATTTTTGCATGCTTCTTGAGTACTAGTTATGGAAAACAGCGAGGAATAAATGTCTTGTGGGACACTGTATAGACTAACATTATTTTACATACCCACTAAAGGTCACAGCCTGGGTCAGCAGGCCTTTAGTGGCATCAGAAACATAACCACACCTCATGTAAGCACCAAAATGGATTCCAGATTAGCTGGTTTGGGCCCAAGTGTAGAACATAGAGATACGATGCCCAGCAGTGTCCATAAACCCTCAGAGAGCTCCATCCTGTGATGAGGGGTGGGCCTCACGTTTCAGCAAGGGTCTGAGCACCTCCACAGCTCTGCTCTTGGCTGACATCAAGACTGATCAGCTGGTGCTTTTTGACAATTGTAAGTGAGATCTTTCCATATCTAATAATATTCTTTTGAATAAATTCTGCTCCAAGTCTTCAAAAAAGGTTCCTGAAGTTGCAGATTGAAAATACCAAACAAACTTTGCCTGTACTAGACTTGCACATGGAAGAGTTTGTACAGATACAGGACCAAGGAAAGCCAAGTGCAGATGGAACTAAACTTGGTGAGGTATGTGAAAAATAACAAGAAAGGATTCTACAGTTTCACTGGTCAGGTAAGGAGAGTGTATACCCTCTGATAAATGAGAAGTGAGCACTGGCTTCAACAGAAGGCTGAGGTACTCACTGAGTTCTTCACCTCAGCCTTCACTGACTGTCAGTCTTTCCATGTCCCTGAACCTCCAGCTTGGATCTGGGGGAGCAAGGTTCCTCTCACTGTAAGAGCAGAGCAAGTCTGAGACAGCCCCAGTAGTCTGAATGTGAACAAATCTGTGAGACTGGATGATATGCACACCAGGGTGCTGAAGGAACTGACTGATGTGGCTGACAAACCACTCTACATCGTATTTGAAAAGTCGTGGCTGTCAGGTGAAGTCCCTGGTGGAAGGAAAAAAGTAAACGTCACTCCTATTTTTAAGAAAGGAAAATAGAAAGACCCAGGGAACACCAGGCCAGTGAGCTTCACGTCTGTGCCTGGGAAGATCATGGAGCAGATCATCCTGGAAGCTATGCTGAGGCATACACAAGATGAAGAAGTGATCTAAGACACCCAGCACACCAAGGGCAAATCATATCTGTCCCATCTGGTGGCCTTCTATAATGGAGTGATAGCACCAGTGGACAAAGGAAGGGCACTTAATGTCATCTACCTGGACTTGAGCAAGGTCTTTGACATTGTCATACACCAGATCCTTATCACTAAACTGGAAAAATGTATTTGAAGGCTAGACTATTCAGTGGATAAAGAATTGGTTGGATGGTTGCAGGCAGAGGGTTGTTGTCTATGGCTCTACGTCCAGGTGGAGGCTGTTGACAAGTGATGGCCCCAGGGATCCCTCTTGGGACTGATGTTCTTCAACATCTTTATCAGAGGCATAGCCAGTGAGATTGAGTGTAACCTCAGCATGTTTGCTGAATACACCAAGCTGAGTGGTGCAACTAATAGAATAGAAGGAAGGGATGTCATCCAGAGGGACATGGACAGACTTGAAAAGTTGGTGCGTGTGAACTCAGTGAGGTTCAACAAGGCCAAGTGCAAAGTAATGCACCTGGGTCAGGGCAAACCCAGGTATGAGCACAGACTGGGAGAACTCCTTGAGAACAGCCCTGCTGAGAAGGACTTGGGCATTCCGGTGGGTGAAAAGCTGGACGTGAGACAGCAGTATGTGACTTCAGACCTGCTGTATCTTGATCTTCATCAGTGGTGGGGTGGCCAGGTCCCCCTGTGCTCTGTTCTTGTGAGGCCCCAGCTGGAGTACTGTGCCCAGCCTGGGCACCCTAGCAAAAGAAATATGTGGAGCTGTTGAAGCAGGTCCAGAGAAGACCATGAAGACACTCAGAGGGCTGGAGCCTCTCTCCTATGAAGGAAGACTGACGCTGACAGGTTTGTTCAGCCTGGAGAAGAGAAGGCTCCAGGGAGACCTCACTGCAGCCTCTCAGTAGTTTAGGACAGCTTATAAGCAGAAGAGGGAATGAGCTTTTACACAGTCTGATAGTGATAGGATAAAAAAGGATGTCTTTAAGCTAAAAAGGGGAGATTTAGAATTATTTTAGGAAGAAATTCTTTATTTGGAGGATGATGAGGCCCTGGCACAGCTGCCCAGAGAAACTGCCCCGTCCCTGGAGGCCCTCAAGGCCAGGTTGGATGGGGTCCTGGGCAGCCTGAGCTGGTGGGGGGCAGCCCTGCCATGGCATGGGGTTGGAGCTGGGTGGGCTTTAATGTCCCCTCCCGTCCCTCCTGTTCTATGATTCTATTCTTATGCAATTACACTGTAAAAGTTTTTCAAACAATATTTCCTCTGGTATCTGCTTGTTATCTTGTCAATTACTTTCAGCCTAAAACTCTTTAACAAACTCTTCAGGTGGCTAAGTCACATTATTAAATTATGTTTACTGAATCTATAAAAACTGAAGCCAGACAGTCACTCACTGGAGGCGTAGGCTAGATATTTCAAACCAGGCTGCCTAATTCTTAGGAAACATCTCCGACATGTACAAAAATGTCATTTTTTCCCACAAGTTCAGAGTGACACTGACTCAGTGACGCTTTTCTGAGTACTCTGGTTCTTGCTTCATTACATCTTAATCACCCTATGGATGTTTTGTTAGACTTTGATGATGTTTAACAGTTTCTCCTGAGGAATACATGAGTCACCGGGCTCTGGCCTTCCAGATAACCATCAGATGCAGATGAAGAGGTATGCTCTCCAGGTCCCCCTCTAGTCATACGCATTTCTTACTTCAGGGCTGATTATTATGCTGCATAATAATTAACTTGGCTGTGAAAAAGGCGAAGAAAGAATTTGTTCTTTGAAAGAGAGACTGTAAAACCTGGAAAAATCAAGCCCAGCAAGGGCTAAAGCAACACCTGAACAATTGTTACAGAAAAGTATTTTCTTTGACAGAAGCTGCAGAGAAACATTCATGATGAATGCATGGCTGAATGATTGTATGTTGAACAATGTTTTGGAGGTATTAGGTTAGGAGCTTTGCATGTCTGCATCGTGGAACACAGAACTTCCATAGTAACATGAGGAAGAACTTCACCATCAGAGTGATGCAGCACTGGAACAGGCTGCCCAGGGAGGGTGTGGAGTCTTCTCTGATGATATTCAAAACCTGTCTGGATGCCTACCTGTGTGACCTGCTGTAGGGAACCTGATTTATCAGAGGGTTGGACTTGATGATCTCCAGAGGTCCCTTCCAACCCCCTACAGCTGTGATCCCCCGGCAGAACTTCTATGTCTGGTTGCCTGGGGAAAATGCGGTTTTAGCGTCCACAAAGTAAGCTGGTGATAGTTATCCCCTCTAAACAACAAGCATGTGGAGATACAAGAAAAAAAAACGCTCTAAGTGGATAAACGGAAGGCTCTTTTCTCCCTCCTCTCTCTCCCCACAACCTGTTTTCCCTAACAGAGCCAACTCTGGCAGATTCAGAGGAGAAACTTTCTGCAGGTAATAACCTCTTCTGAGAACGGGCTGTGATTGCACGTAATGTGGTAATACAGGGTAAGAAAGTGTTTAGGGTCTGATCTTGAGAATGAAGAAGTCATCAGAAAAATTTTACTAATTTTAAGTAGCATACTATCAGAACCTCATTAAGACAATCTACAGAAAGAGTAATGCCATTAGTTCAACCAGCTCATTTCCAGTAGAAAAGGGAGGAATCCTCAGTGCACCCAGTATAACAGCAAATAAATAGAATAAATAGCAGAACAATTTGCTCAGTATAGATGGACATTATCGTAGAATTCAAGTCAATAATGTTTCAAATCTGGATGTTTGTGAAACAGGCTGTTGGCACAGTCAGTTTCCACTGCGCACACAAACTTAATAATAACCTATTGTCTTCTGGCATACACATTTCAGCATGACAGCAGATGCGTTGTTATTTTCTGAAAACAAGTTTGCACTTGCTACTATGCAACTGCAATTCTGATGCTGGGATCGATCACTCCTGGAATGCCCGTTTCAAAAAAGAAAATGGTATCTGCAGTGCAATGGAAAATCTAAGTCTGTGCTTTTCGAAACAGTAGCCAAAACTTGTGTCTGTTCTCTAATACTACAAAATAAAGGTCACTGTTTTTAAGAAAATTACCGACCATAGGGTCATACACCTTCACCAGCAGTGTGAGGCAGTTCTCAATCAGAAATAAGTGTATTCAAGGGGAGCCTGCATCTTACACTTCATACCACTGTGAGCTGAAACGCTATTTTGAAAGATAAAATCCAAACAGAAATCAGATATTTCACTGTGACAGTAAAGCTCACTTGAGCACCTGCATTATTTGTGTGTATTGATCTCTGCAATTTCCTGTGTCCCTTTTGCAGCGTCACTTAACTTCTCCATTGCAGTCACCATGTTTTCTCCAAAAAGGAGAAAAGATAAGGAGTTAATGCAGTGTTTCAAAAGCTGTTTCAAAAGCTGTTTTAAAAGCTTCTGCATTCATTTCCTTCTCTGTCAGGGATGAGCAGTGAAGATGGCTGTACAGAATCGGAATAGTCAACCATATTGAAAGAATTGGACTGTCCCATGGAAGCCAATTGCAGAACTGTACCTTATATGATATTAAACGGTAGGTGTAGAACTAGGGGCTTGCTGTATTTTACTTACTGGTTTATTGTGTCTCCATTACCAAGTGTAGCCTCATCAGAATGTGAGACTGAATCAACTTCTCCATTCTGGGGACTGCTGAATCTTAAGCAATTAGTGTGAGGTTCTGCGCATGGAAGTTGCTAAAAGCTTCTGTCATTTTCAATCTGTTTTCCAATTCTATTTGTCTAGTCGCCTTTCTGCACAACTTGGAGAAACACCTGCAGAAGCTCTGCAAAAAAAAAGTGGTGTGGGACATGTATGATGACATAATAAAATGTCCTCTAATCCCGTTAGTGTAGAAAAGAAGTAGCAATGAAAGCAGCAACAAAATATCTGTTCTGTGTGTCCCAGAAAAATGTTTTTCTTCTTGCTGCTTTTGGACGTGGAGGTTCCCATGCATTTGATGGGAAAAGAGAGGATGCCATGCTGCAATTTCAGCATCCTGCAAAAATGGCTTCAGATAGTACTGTAGTTAAAAGTGCTTCCTATAAAACTTACCAAAGCCCTTCCACTAGAATTCTATGGGAATCTGGGAAAGCACTCTGCGGGCTGAAACAAAGCCACCTTCAGCTGAAGCCTTCTCAGTGCCGGGATTTTAGAACACGTTATTCTGTAGACGTAAAGATGAAGAAGGAGCCTTTCACTCAATAAGAAATGGAAAGAGAACTTCATTGGTCTAAACTATTGGCAGAGAAAGCGCAGTTATTTTTACTTTGGCACGTTTAGTTTGAGTACCTCTCTCCGTGAGAAATAACAATTTGGCAATGACACTGTGGGCAAAGGCACTTCTGTCTTGCCTGCTTTAATATTCAATAGTCAACTCAGATGATGCATATATATCCCTTCTTGGTAACTTCTTATTTCATTTTGAATTCTGCTAACATGTAAGGAACCAAAACTGACTTAAGGTCAGTTTTAAGCCACTTTATTATTATTATTATTATTATTATTGTTATTATTTTATTTTATTTTTTTGGTCATGATACAGTATGTCTTTCAGCAGACACAAAATGACAGATATTCCAGTGACTGAGAACCTACCTCTCCCACTAGCTCAGAGGAGTCCTGGCTCTCCTGGCCAGTTAATCACATTCATGCTGGACAGAAAAGACCAAGGCAAGAACCCAGTGTCAGACACTTTACAGCCACAGGTAAATGAACTTTAGGTTTCCACCAGCTTTCACACGAAAGCAGATTATGCACACAAGCATTGAGTCAAACTCACAGACCAACTCAAGACAATGCAAAATTGATTCACCACCAAAAATGGTGTAACTCATCAAAACCCATCCTAACCTTACAGGGCGAGGTCAGGATCAGCTGCTCACTGAGATTCACATGGAAATGTCCATGTTTCACTGTGGCAAACAAGCAGCTGAGTTTGAACCCATTTTCATTAAAAATAATAATAATAAATAAATGGGAGTTTTATAATCAGATGTGTGCAGGAAAGAAGACCTCCTACATCCTGCAGCTGAATGAAGAGCCAGGTTTCACTGTGAGTCAAGGCTGTGATGCAAGAATGCATAAAAATGAGGGCAGCAGAACTAACACTTGAGTTTTTGTCACCTATAATCTCTGCCAGATGTAAATACAGTCATGCAAGTTCTTTTCTCTTTGCTTTTCTTTTGTCTTGGAAGAATTACAGTCACAAATATATATAGTGGAATTACTCATTATACATTTTTTTTTAATTTGAAATTCTTCAGAAAGTGCAGCTATTTCCCTTCCCACATTCATTGCTCATTGGACTTTATGAAATAATTTGGACAAATAGTTTTCTATTTCTGGGTTACTTACAAGGTGTGAGCACTTAATTTCTTCGGTATCAATACTCATTCTTTCCCACTTAATCACTGACAAAATTAAGGTATAAAAATAGCATTTTGCTATTTTCCCATTTATCTCACTTTGTGAGATATAGATACATTATCATCCGAGAAATGTTAATACATTTCCTAAAATATATGAGTATTAAACTAGCAGAGAATTTTCCTTTTCAGAACTGCAGAAACATAACGATTTCATCAAGACTGTTCTAGGAGAGTTTATTCAGTATGAGTATTCAGTACATCTGGGGGAATTAGGGAGAGAGAAAGGGCTCCCTGAATTAACCAGTAACTTGATGGGAGGGCATTTACATTTGGCATGGGAGGATAATCTCTGAGTGACTGCAGCTCCTCATTAGAAGAAATTTTCTTTTTGATTCCAGGCAAGACAGAGATACCAAGCACTTTACATGAGATCAGTAACTTCATATTTGTCATCTTCTGGGTGTCCGAACTGAGATGCAAAACAAACATTCTTCCCTTGCCTTTGTGTCAACGTTTGAAGCACTCACTTCCATCAAGTTAAGAATCATATAGAAATCAAAAATGAGAAAAGTAGGAAATCAGACAATGAAAATCTGTATCATAATCATGGAATTACAGAATTACAGAATGTTTAGTATTGGAATAGATATCAAAGCCCACCCAGTCCCAACCGTGTGCCATGGGCAGGGCTGCCCCCCACCCCACTCAGGCTGCACAGGGCCCCATCCAACCACCCCCTCCAGGGATGGGGCGCCACAGCTTCTCTGGGCAGCTGTGCCAGGGCCTCACTGCCCTCTGAGTAAAGAATTTCCGCTTCACATCTAACCTAAATCCCCCCTCTTTTAGTTTAAAATAATTCCCCTTGTCCAAATACTATCAGACTGCATAAAAAGTTGGTTCCCCTCTGTTTACAAGCTCCCCTCAAGTACTGGAAGGCTAGAATGAGGTCTCCTTGTAGTCTTCTCTTCTCCAGACTGAACAAGTCCAACTCCCTTAGCCTTTCTTCACAGCTGGAGAGCTGCTCCAGCAATCTGAGCATCTTCCTGATCTCCTCAGGAGAGTTGAGTTGAGGACATTTTTTTGCACTGGATCCACGTGCATTGCATTTCAAGTATAGGCCTGAGTCTGTGTTTGAATCCACTTAATGTATTTTGTGTCAAGCATGCTCATTTTATTGGAGACGTGTTGAAAACTTGATCATTATTTACTTCACAGATTTTTATATTGTCTGCAGTTGACAGGAAAAAAAGTATTTTCCCTCCCTCCTTGCTGATTTCTTTGTCTTTCTCTGAAGAGCAGGTGATTCTTGGCCATGGGAAGGAGCAGCAATGCTCCTGTTCAGCATGTCTAGCCCAGTAACTGTGTGTGATAGCAGCTTGTTGTCTGCAAGCTGACACGGGCAGTTCTCTTTTCAGTTGTGTAACTCAGCAGGGTGTGTCCCAACAGAGAACATAACTTGCATTCACCCGGTTGACTTCACCAGGTTTTGACTCTTGCTTTCTGAAATGGCCAGAAATCTTAGCTTTTCCATCAGTCTTTCCTTTTTCTGTTTTGAACAATTTGCCGTTCCAGTGGCTACTGAACAAAAACCAGCTGTCATAGCAACTGAGCAATTTCTTTCACTTGACCCAATTAAAATTTAAAATGTCTTATTAAAATACATCCTGATGGTCCTACAAAGATAGTAAAAAAAGAAAAACAACTCATACACACACGAGCAAGGGTACTTTTTTGATACACAGAAATATCTGTCTTAGAGATGTTGAAGGAAGGTAGAAGTAAGTACAGAGTTAGATAAAGACAATTAGGGTAATTGTGAGGCTGATGAATGGGCTTTTGACCTTGTTCGAAGCACAAGTGTTAGATGATGGTGCACATCTCCTCTTGCTCCCTAATTGGCCAGCAGAGATAATGAGAATCTTGCTTGTAAGTCTGCTATGTTTTCACTGTTGTGGCAGCCCTTTCTATGATGGAGATGCCCTCTTTGCTTCACAGCCTTCTTTTCTGTATATTGGTGAGTCATTAGCAACGTCTTTCCAGGGGACAGGTGAAAAATAGAAATTAATGTATTAGACAGTTCCTCACAGCTTTAGCACCAAGTTTTTCGTGCTTTTTCAACCTCCAGATCACTAACAACCTTTCTGATTTAGCTATGTTCCACATAACTGTTACAAGTAGTCCGTCAGTTCCAAGAGCCTGACAATTAGACACTGAACCCTACTTTAGAAAGAAAGAAAGAAAGAAAAAAAGATTAACTTAGTACTTTGTCTACTTTTTTGATTGCAGAATGACATTTGTTGTGTGGTTGCCAGCTCAGAAAGTAGCAGATGTCTTTTCTCATGTGCTCCCTCCTGATCTCCTAGGAAACCATACATGGTCCCCTCTTGTATCTGAGGTGGGACATCCAAGCACTGTCTTCACCACTCCTTCCAAACCAGACATCATTCTCCTGGTGATACAATGTGTCTGATAAGGTTACCTGCAGAGCAGAGCAGAAGGAAGCTGAGGCACAGGTTTCTTTGCAGAGGTGCATGAGCCAATACAGCTGCAAGATGGGGACCTCTTATTGCAGTTCCTTTTCCTGTGCATTCTTCCTTGGCTGCCAGGACAATGCTCAGGATAGGTGCCACACTCAAAGGGCAACCTCAGTCCTCTCATTCTCATTCATGGACATTTTAACAGGTTGCTTGATCCATACTGCAAGCATGAACCTATCTTGACTGAGCTCTGCTTATTGTCTTTCCCAGGAAATAATGGCACTTTTCCATTCCAAGAACAAATTCATTTGTTCAGACCCTTCTTGATCTGAAGCTCTGAGCATTTTGTCCCCAGGCCTTTCTTCTCAGCAGCCATATCTGGACTGGGGAAGAAATTTAATTCAGTTTCTTCTCCGTTCTGCCCTCTCCGCGTGCAGACTCACAGAACTTCATAGGCAGGCAAAGGTGGTTTGTTCCCAAAGGTTACAGAAGATGGATCTGGAATATAACAAGCACCATCTCAGAGTAAGAACAATGAGCTGTTTTTTGAATGAGATGTATCCTGCACCAACAGTGAGGTGATTAATTAAGAACCGTGTCTATTTTTTTTTGGTTTCAAAGCAGGGTGGATACACACTGTACACAAACTGCTTAAGTTTCAGTTGTGTGTATGTAATCCCGCTCAGGTCCATGCAGATCCCCGTATCACAGTTGTAAGAGACAGACTTTGTTTTATGTTTGAGAGATTTTTTCCAGGCCTACGTTTTGTTAGTGTTTGACTATTCCTGAAACTGATCAAAAAGCATCATAGCTTGTCTGATTCCTCCTTTTTCTCAAACTAATGGTGAAATATTGGCTTCACTCATATAGGAGACAAGAGAGCATGGTTTGCCCTACAGCAATAGACTCTACACTTCTCTCAGTGCATCTTGCTTAGGTTACATTAGTAGAAGTTCAGGTTCAACCAACAACAGATAGAAAGAAGCTGAGAAGGAAACACAGAGTACCTAAATTAGATTCAAAACAATTTTAATTAACATTCCCTTGTCACATAACAAAATTATCTTTTCTTAGAAAAAAATATGTGCTGTATTAAAAAGAAGACACTATTACAATTCCAGCGCTATGAATATAGGGTGGCACAAAGATGACAGAACAATGAAAGAACGACAGAACTTCAGGGGACCTAAATTATTTTCTTGACCTTTTCATCTATAGTAGGCCAAGGATGGGGTGAAACAACAAGATTTCATCACTGTAGTACGATAAAAGTTTTTGTCTGAGGATTTTCTCATCCTCATGCTTGCTATTCTAGCACCCATAAATGGCTCGGTTTGAGGCAGACAGCAGGCTGCCATGAACAGAAATTCAGTCCCTGCTGTGATATAGCCTTTCAAACATTTTCACTCAAGTTGCCAAAATGCAGGACATGGTTATTTAAAAGATAGTTTATTATCAAATGAGAGGATACTGATGTTAAGTTATCATAGATTAATGGATTTTCTACTTTTTTTAACTCCTTTTCTTCTTGTTTACAGTGGAGTAAGAAAGTACTAGTGGATTTAATTACAAGAAATGATGAATACCTATGGGTAGATAGGGAGAACTCACCTAGAGAAACTGCAGGAAGTGCAGCTGAAGTGTGCAGCATACACCTTTCTGTGTCCCACCACTGCAGAATCCAGAGCAGCTTCCAGTTTCTTGTTGCTCCTGTGGTTGAGGGAGGGAACACCACAGAGCGGCACTCAGTCTCCAAAGCTGTTTAACACTCTGACCTGGGGCAGGCAGGGTTTCAACGTTCCATAAGGCACCTGCCAGCTACACCTGGAGCCTAATTACTTTGTTTTCAGACAGCGAAGCTGGTCTTGAAGGACCTTCTGCATCTCTCTTTTGATGCATTCTCCTGCAGTCTGCATAGTTTGTCTGTGCTTCTGAAAGGCTCCGCTGTGGAGCAGGATCACAAACCTGAAGTCCACAGCCCCATGCAACCTATGTTGCATTTGACAGAAAATATCAACTGGATGCTCACAAATCATAATACAATGAGGTGAAAAGTAATTTTGCACCATATTCTTGGAGAAGGCTCACAGCTGTAGAACATCTTCAGCTCCATGCTGGCTGGTGTGAACAGATGCCTTAAAAATGTTTGCTCAGAGCCAAATCCTAGCATAGTTTCACAATGGGCAAGTAGGCCAACACTAGGGGAAACAAGCTTCAGAGTGCACAGCCATTTCTGCCCTGGGCCCACATGGCCCAGCCATGCACTCCAGATGCTGGGAGCACTGCAGTGCCTAACAGGGCTGCTCTGCAGTGCACAGTGGGTGCAGGGGCACTGCTGGGAGGTAGCAGAGCAGCAGCATGAGAAGTGACATGGGTCCTACTGGATGCAAACTGCGCGGCACTGAGATTCAGGGATGTCAGTTCACACTTGCAAACTTTTTTTCACTTAAAAGATAAAACCCAGAGTCTCGTGGAAGAAAATCAGCTGAAATATGTTTTCCTTCTGTCTTTTGCTGGCAAGTCAGCATGTGGCTAGGCTTTCTGTGGGACAGGTGGCAACTGCTTTCTTCTCCACCCCACTGGACTGCTTCTATATAATCTATCTTTTTTGACAACATACACCACCTTCGTAGCCATTGCTCTTCTGGGAAGGGAAGCCACTCAGCTGTCATCAAAGTGTATTTTATTAATCTCCGAGGAGGCTGCTTGCATTAGGAATAATGACTAATAAGATTTGGATCCTTTACAGTCTTAGAAACTTCGCCTTATGAATGAGAATTAAAATTAGATTCTTTGATGTTTCTTCTGACTGATGACGCACTTTTTTTTTGGTTGTTTATTCTGTGGGTTGAGACAGATGCCTCTGTCACAGCAGCAGTATTTGTTGATCCAAAGCATAAAGTTGCATATCAGCTCCACCTCCAACCTTTTCTTTATGTCCCCTTAAGGGAAATGCCAAAGAAGGTGAACAAGCGAGTGTTAACAGAATAATTTAGTTTGAGAGATCAGTTCAACTAAATATAGAACAGAAATTTGCAGAGATTCATGCCTCAGAGGGAAGAAATACAAAACAGTCACCAAGCCCTGCTTATATTTCACTTAAACTTGCTAGCAAGGTGCGTGCCATTCTGGCGTAAGGTTTGCTCTTGTTGTTTCTGGCCCAAATGCCTTCTTGGGTAAAACCTGGAGGCACATTCACCTGTCTGCAGCTAACATTTCTCTGTGCAAGCTCTCAGTTACTTGCAGTGGCAGCAGTGGCAAGGATGACTGTAATACTCCCAAACTTTTCACTGCAGACAGCACAGGTTGTTTCCCTCTCCTGCAGGCATTATCCGTTTTCCTTTGTAATCTGAGTGGGTCAGTGCACTCCCGGACTCTTCTACTAAGGTGTGGAATGGCATTCATTTGCATTAAAATACAGTGTCTGTAGCTCTGACAGTAAGAATTCTTGTGAAGAAGCCGTAGTACATACAAAACGTGTAAGGGGTGATGGGAAAAAAGATGAAGTGATGTCTCTCCACCAATTCATTCTGAAATGAACAGCAAAAACTTTCTCTGCAGACTGGCTGTAGCACAATACATTATCTCTTTTTATAGCTGGAAATCTGCTGATCTGTTTCTTTTTCACAATGAACACTCAGCAGAGGTGCCACCTACTCAGCAGGTTCAGAGGTCCAGATCAGATAAATCTACCAGCCTAGATGCTTATCAATAACTTGTCCAAATTTAGCAACATCATTTGGATTAAAAAAAAAAAAAGAAAAGCTGCAGGAACTTTTATGAGAGCAAGTTCTTCACAGATTTCCTCCATTTGCCACTTTCAGACAAGTCAGGATGCCCATGAAATGAAGTGCAGTCTAACAGTTCATTGGGAGGGCCAGCATTCAATATCACTGTGTTACATATTCTTCCTCCAGCTCCTGGAAGCATAGTGATCACAGGCTTTCATCCTGCTGAGGAACTTCAACCTCACTGACATCAGCTGGAAAAGTGGAACAGGAGCTGTTGGCTGTTGGCATTCCAGGAGGCTCTTGCAATGTATTAAGGACAACAGGACAACTTTCTGAGCCAGGTAATAGACAGCCCCACCTGGGGGAAGCAGTGCTGGACCTGTTGCTCACCAACACAGTTCAACTGATTGGTGACATCAGGATTGGAGGCTGTCTAGGCTGTGGTGGCCATGCAGTGGTGGAGTTCACACTGTTTAGGGATATTGGACAGGTAAACAGTAAAATCAGGAAGCTTAATTTTAGGAAAGCCAAATTCCAGATCTTCAGGGGATTCTCCCCTGGGGATCTGTCCTCAAGGACAAGAGAGCAAAGCAGACCCAGAAGATCTTTAAAGAAACTTTTCTTAGGGCACAAAAGCTCTCTATCCCCAGGTGCAGCAAGTCAGGAAGGGAAGATAAGAGACCAGTATGGCTGAACTGGGACCTGCTGGTTAAAATGAAGAGCAAGAAAAAATGCACAGGCAGTGAAAGCAGGGATAGGTAACCTGGGAGGAATGTAATGATCAATGATCACAGAATCTTGGAATCACAGAACTGTAGGTGTTGGAAGGGACCTCTAGAGGTCATCGAGTCCAACTTCCCCTGCAAAGCAGGCCCCTACAGCAGGCTGCACAAGTAGGCATCCAGGTGGGTCTTCATTATCTCCGGAGAAGGAGAATCCACAACCTCCCTGGGCAGCCTGTTCCAGTGCTCCATCACCCTCACTGTGAAGAAATTTTTTCACATATTGGTGTGGCGCTTTCTATGCTCAAGTTTATGTCCATTTCCCTTTGTCCTGTCCCCATAGACAACTGAAAAGAAGTTGTTCTATCTGTGCAGCCTGCTGTAGGGGGACTGCTTTGCAGGGGGTTGGACTCGATGACCTCTGGAGGTCCCTTCCAATACCTAGAATTCTGTGATTCTGACTGTTGTGACAGGGTAAGGGAGATGGCTACAGACTAAAAGAGGGGAGATTTAGATTGGATATGAGGAAAAAGTCTTTTACCGTGAGAGTGGTGAGGCACAGGAACAGGGTGCCCAGAGATGTAGTGGATACCCCCTCCCTGAAATTACATAAGGTCAGGCTGGATGGGGCTCTGAGCAAACTGACTGAGCTGTAGATGGCCCTGTTCACTGCAGGGGAGTTAGACTAGATGGTCTTTAAAGGTCCCTTCCAACTCAAACAATTCTGTGATAGAAGGACTTGGGCAAAATCTTGTCCTAATCTCTGATCTCCCACATGTTAACTAAGGAACATAAAAGAGCAAGGCCGCTGAAGCTGTGCAGCTCAGGCAGAGGTCAGACCCAAAGGATAACTGCATCTGAAGTCTGTGACCATCTTATCTCTGAATCCTCCTGTTGCCCATGGACATTTTATGATTGTCAGGTGCAGCCTGGGAAGGGGGGGGCTCCCTGAAAATAGTCTGCTCAGGTGTTATTCCCAACCAGGTTAGTGAAATGGAGCTGTTACCCCTAGACAATTTTCTGAAGGAAAGCCCAGACAGATAGGGGAAAAAGAAAGGAAAAAAAAAAAAAAGAGGGGAGGGGGGGGGGAATGGGAGAAAAATTTCCAAGAAGTTTCTAGTGATCAGCTGCATGCTAATTTGCCAGAAACCTGCATACAGGGGTGACTCTGTTATAGAGTGCTGTGCCAAAAGACAAGTCACAAATGATGTGCCTTGTGGTACAAGCCCCCACCTCTGTGCACAGCCCTTCATGGCTGCTCTGACCTTATTGAAAGCAAACCAGGCCATCGTAGGACCGGCTGGATAATTTAAACAAGTACTATGCACAGTCAGCTTTTGCATTTCAGCTGACTCATATCTATATAAACACTGAGGGACTGAAGTGTTTTCTCTTTCACAGGCACCAGCGCTGTGAGCCACACATGCAGCATGGTGAAAATGTGGAGGGGGATCACTGGCTCTCAGCACACAGCAGTGTGCAGCTGCTTCAGCCTTCTCACAAGTGGAAGCCCTAGGTTTACTATTATTAGACATCTATTCAAGGCTGAGCTTATCTTTCTTTCCCCTGAGGGAAAGAAACATCTGCAGGCAGGGAATAACCAGTACCATCAGAGTTCACCTGCTAAAAACAGAGACTTGGTGTTAGGCATTCTCTGGGCAACACGTGCAGTTGTGGCCAGAGCCATGCTCCAATGGCTTTTTGCTCTGCATAACTGCTGGTGTGTGCAGTGCTGCTACACACGAAGCTGAACTCAGGGGAACACTGTGATAGAAGCGGTACCTGCCTGCCTGTGTGTGTATGTATCCTTGTCTCAAGCAGCTCACTAATTTCATAAGCAGAAGAACATGAGTTTTTGACAAATACATCACCGAGACATACAGGGATGAAAATATTTCAACAAGACTGGGGCGGACATCGAGAAATGTGTCCATCTGCTGAGTCCAAATCAGCATTTCAGCTGCCCTTGTCTCTCTTTCCATGAATGATCTGGTCCTGTCTCAAGCACAGGAGGAGGTTTTTTGTGGAGCATAATGCCAGCAGCTGCACCTCTGCAAGATTTCTATTGGCCAATCACAGCAGGTCATAGCCTTCAGTAGTGCTGCTAACGATATACAATTATTCAGACTTATGCAATTGAGAGAAAACACAGCAGGAGAGGCAGAGTGCCTCTGGAGGCAAAGTACACACCATTTCTGAAACAGAGCTAGAAGCTAATCATGAGTTTTCCCACTTTTCTCAGTGACCTCGGTGAAAGTTAGATAGGGCTTAAAGAGAAGCAGGAAGAGAAATATCTCATATTTAAACAGCAAGAAAGAAGGTAGTAATATTTCTCAGCTTGTCTATCTCCCCTTGGGTAATTTCTCATCTCTATTCTGTTACACAGACAAATAATGAAAGTTCATGTCCTACTTTCAAGCAAGCCTGAGATTTCTGTTGAAAAATTCTGAGTATTCCTGTCTCTCAGCTCCTGCTGACAGACTAGTCCCTGTTCACTCCAGCATCAGCTTATAGGTGGTTATGGGGACAGCTCTCTCACTGAGCAGTTTACACTATGCTGCTTCTTGCACCACCTTTAGAAGCAGCTAACACAAGATCATAATCAGAGATGGAAGACTGAACTTTTGAGGTCGTTGTTTTCCCCATCCTGGCAGTTCTTGTGTTCCTCTGCAGATGATTTGCAGAGACATCAAATAAAATTCAGTGTACATAGTTCATTGCAAGTGCCCAGCTATACAGGCAGTGCGAGCTTGATCACTGCCACCTAAAAGCCTATGAGTATTTCAGCTACCTCACTCATGCACCATCTGATAAATGTGGGCTAGCAATGACCAATGCAGCAGGTGCCTGGAGCTGTACTTAATATAGCCTTGTTAACACTCAGCTCCAACATCAGCTGCCACCATTTGTTAGTGAAAAGACAAGAAAGAAAACACCAAAAGACATATGTGCAGTGGAGATAAAAGGAAACACTGGGCTTGGGTGTGGGGGGGGAAATAAGTACATATGTGTACAAATAACTAAGGTAGGAAGAGAACACAGAGATGGAGGAGGACACGTCCTGCAGCTCCCTGTTAGGACAGCAAGGTTCTGAAGTACTACCACACTGTTTCATGAGCACTGAGCCTGAGCGACCACCTTTCATCACCTCTCTCCACCTCTTGGTTGTTTTCCTGTTTATCACAAGCAGGACAATGTCCTACCATACAGTGCAAGATGCCTTTTGATAAGCACAGAAATTACTTCAAGTTCTTACTCAACTTAACTCTGAAGAGGCAGTGCGGACATGCAGAAGAGGAGAGTGGATGCTTCTAAGCTCTTGGGTAACTGTCTCTTCCTAGATGATTTATTTTCCCAATATTTCAGTAGGTCACAGGGAGATCTTTCGATAGGAAGGACATGGCTAAAGGATACCATCCGTTTCCTCAAGTGAAGGATGTACAGACGCCGTACATGAGCACCAAGTTGTCCAGGAGATGCTATTAAAAAACAAAAGAAACAAAACAAACAAAAAAACCAACAACAACAGAAGAAAAAAGAAACAAAAAAACAACAACAGGAAAGAGATTAGTTTCCAGTGTCGTTTATGTGTCATTATTTCTAATCCACAGGTTACTGCAGACAAACATTTGTCCTTGAAGGCTGCGCATCTGGCGGTTGTGCAGAAAGGGAGTGCACCTGTGTCTGAAAGACAAGGAGAAGATAAAGAGAAAAATAGGTTTTGAACGACTTTAATTCAGTGTGCTCCAGCTATTCTGCATTTCCTTTGCAAGTGACTTAAAAAGAACACAAAGAGCTTTTTTTTCTTTTTCGCCACAGAAATGAGAAAACGATTGAGTAATTTTATTTTAAGCGCTGTCACTCAGAGCACACATCTGCACTAACAATCTATTTGCATGTTCACCTCATCTTAGAAAGCTGTTGCTATCAACAAGGCACTGAGCCAGGTATGGTACTAAACCAGCAGAGCCTTCAAATAACAGGTCATAAAGCTAATTAAAAAATACTCTGAGCTAAACACTTACTTGGAAAAGTAGGAACAGTTGGTAGTATCTGTACTTCCTAGAAATACTTGTCTGTAGATTTATTTTTGGATACAAAGTGCTTCCCTGGTTTTGGGTCCAATTGCAGTCCTTGCCACAGACCAAGCTGAAGCTCATGCAAGAGCTGGGAGCCTTCTATTTAAACCCTGGCTTAAACTCTCTGAGAACAGAAGAAATTCATCTTCAGTGTGAATGGTATTGTTCAAGAGTCACGGGTCTCTATTGTGTAGCAACAGTGACAAATGTAGCAGTCAGTGTAACTGTGGTGACAATTAACTAATGGCCGAAGATGATGGTAGGGTGACTTCCAAGCAGTTTGCTCTTGCCAGATGAAAAGTAATACGCGTCTCAGCCTATCTCCTTTAGCTTTATTTTTTTATCAGTATTTTCCCAGTGTTGCAAGCAAATTTTGTATTCCTTGGCCTCTGCTGTTGCTTGCAGATATATCTGCAAGCTAGCTCATTCTTGCTCTCCTGACGGTTCTCCTGCAGAAGCCAAGAAAAATGGGCAAGGAAAGCCCAGGAGCAAACATGAGGGTGCAAGGACATATTTCTTCAAGAAGTGCTGCTTTGTGCATAGGTCAGTGTCACTTCCCACAGGGTCATAGCACCAATACATCTCCAGAAGCTCAAAAGTAGGCTTGGCATTACAATGCCCAATAACTACACACTTGTCTCATACCCCAAACAATGGCTTCACGTGAGGAGCAGGAGGGTTAGAGGTACATACCTGGACGTCCTTGCATCCAGGGATGGCCTTGCAGAAGGAGATGGCTCCTTGCAGGTCCTCCTCCCGGGGCACCCCACTAACAAGATGGTTATGTACATGTTGGTACAATTTCAGCGCTATCCAGAAAGCTGCTGTCACCACAGCACCATTGGTGGTCACAAACACAGTGCAATCAGGGCTTGCCCACACAAATTTTGTGCTCACATCTGTACTGTGCTTTTTCAGATCATCTTTAACACCACAAAGCTGCTTTATTGATCTGTGTGTCATTTCCAGCTCACCAACATTTCATGGCTATCAAGCAGGGCATGAAGTGTTGCATAAAGAAGCTCGAAATGTTTTCCTCTATGCTTCAATGACCAGTCTTGTACAAGTGGCAATAATGTACAAATATTAACTTGCCAGAATCAAGTGGGAAAAGATGGGCCTCGTGTCAAATGCTATACTGACTTCTGTTCTGCTATGTTTCCCACTAAACACCCATCCTGAAAGATGCTGAAGAGACTCCTTTCATCTAGCTACTGTGAAAACTGTGTACGTAAGTCTAAATGTTCCTTCATTCCTGTTCTTTATGAATTTCTGAAACTTTAGGCATTGGAGCACACAGTCTCCTGGCTGTGAACTGGAGGAAACTGAAACTTCCCATCTTGGTTGAAGTTGTATTGTCTTTAACCAGCAGAGTAGTATTTTGCATTGGCAGTGCCTTCTAGCAAACATACAAAGGCAGATACTTCTAGAAGATGTTGCTACTCCTCTCAAAGATGATGGTTGACTGTGTTTATATCCCTTTAATTAATGTCTTGCATATCGTAGTGAGGCTCACCACTCTTGTGGAAGCTCACTGGATGGAGTGTGGAGCTTCTCCAGGAGCCCCACAGCACACAGGGCCTGCAGCCAACTTACAGGGTAAGGTGTTCTTTCTGAATGCAAGGTAGAAATTAGTTCATAGTCTAAGCACAAAGGCAGAACCCATCACAGCTTTCTGCAGGGTACCTTTATTCATCAAGCTGCTGCCAGTTAGACACTATTTCACAAGAAGCCAGAAACAAGGGATTTCCTACCAAAAAACTCAATGAAATGACATTTGTACATTCATCTTCCCACTGACAGTGAGCAAACAGCACTTTTCAAATGAGGGAAATGTCAAGAACAATGAAGTAATATACTCTTTTGAAAAAGGAGTGGCAAAATGCCACAAACTTTGGACTATTCTCAGCAATGTTTTGCAGCCTTTGCCCATACTGTCAGCAGGTTACCATCCCCCAGAATTTAAGCTGATGTAACTAAGAAGTTCCAGAGCAATTGCTGGTACTTGTTTACTGATCTTGCAGCATGCAGCAGGGTAAAAATACTTGAATCTGGAGTAAACTTTCCTTGCTGTAGCCATTTGCTGTCCTGGACAAGGAACGACTGCATACACTGTAATCAGCTGAGAATAATTTTTCCAAAATACTTATTATTTGCAGGCTAGGTATTTAAATCTCTAACAAGATTTTGCTAGCTTGCTGATTCTGCTCTGTGGAAGTCAACCCAAAGTGGAGTTTCACTTTGGCAGTTTGGTCTTTGGCAAGTGTTCATGGCCAATTGCAAAATATTAAACAACAAGCTGTCCTCCCTGCCACGTTTTCCATATGCAATGTAGTATCCAACTTTATGGTATTTTTATGAGAATGGCTTGCTCTTTTTTTTTTTTTCTTTTTTTTTTTTTAAGTCCAGGGTCAAAAAATGTATGAGAGTGCAGAGGAATTTTGCAAAAAAAATGCACGGTATTACTATGGAGCTGAGGAGTACTTTCCACTTTTTGAAAAAGAACAAAACTAAACCAGCAGCTGAATTTTGAGCTATTAAAAAGAAATAGTGTTCCACTGCACTGCTCTCCTCCTAATTCTTTTGCTCAACTGAAGAAAAAAAAAAGTGAGTTCAAGGGTAGCCATTAAGGACCTGCCATCACTGTTGTGCATTAATATTTCCAGATTGAAGCAACTGCCTTAGCAAATATTACCTTTCTTCCCTCTCTCCACTGCAGAGGAGCAGAAAAGGAGATTGGTGCTAGTTTTTAACCACAGCTACTGTCAGGGAAAGGAGAGCACGAAGGAAGAATCAGTCGCAGCAGGGGATATAAAATAAGAAGGAGGGGTCTCTGCTGCCAGAAGTGGTGTCCAAGTAATTGCATTTCTGGAATGTATACATCACAAAAGGTGAAAGGCTGTGTAAGAATAAGCAATACCACATAGAAAACACCCTATCTTCCTTCCAAAAATATGTAAACATTTTTAAAATTAATTCTGCCTTAGATTTTTCTCCTTCTTCCTGTAGGTGAATGAGTAAATAAATAAATAAAGACAGAATGAGAGCAGTTCTTTTTCCTTTAATGACTCTACAACTAGTCTCAAAAGCAAATTGAAATTACACTCCATAGAATTACAGAATGGCCTGGGTTGGAAGGGACCCTAGAGATCATCCAGTTCCAACCCTCTGCCATGGGTACACCTACCACCCACCAGCTTAGGCTGCCCGGGGCCTCATCCAACCTGGTCTTGAGCACCTCTCAGGATGGGGCGCCACAGCTCCTCTGGGCAGCAGTGCCAGGGCCTCACCACCTTCTTAGTAATTAATTTCCTCCTAACATCTAACCTCAATCTCTCCTGTTGTACTGTAAAACCATTCCTCCCTTGTCCTATCACTATCGGTCTGTAGTCAGTATCCCTCCTGCTTAAAAAGTTCCCTCCATTACTGGAAGGCTGCTGTGAGGTGTTCCTGGAACTTTTTCTTCTCCATGCTGAACAAGCCCATCTCCCTCAGTCTTTCTTTATAAGAGAGGTGCTCCAGCCCTCTGATCATCTTCATGGCCTCCTCTGGACCCACTCCAACAGCTCCACATCCTTCTTGTGTTGGAGGCCATAAGCCTGGACACAATACTTCAGATGGGACCTCACAAGGGTGGAGCAGAAAGGACAATCCTCTCTCTCTCTCTGCTGCCATCCCTCTGTTGATGCAGCCTAGGATACTGTTGGCCTTCTGGTCTGAAGTCACACACTGCTGATTCATGTCCAGCCTTTCACTCACCAGAACACCTAAGTCCTTCTCAACAGGGCTGCTCTCAAGGAATTCTTCTCCCAGTCTGTACACATACCTGGGATTGCCCTGACACAACTGCAACACCTTGCACTATGCCTTGCTGAACAGCATTTGGTTCACATGGACCCACTTTTCAAGCCACTTCAGGCCCTTCTGGGTGGAATCCTTCTTTCTATGGCATGAACTGTACCACTCAGCTTGGTGTCATCAGGAAACTTGCAGTGGGTACACTCAACGCCAGTGTATATGTCACTGACAAAGATGTTGAAGAACAGCAGTCCCAAGAGGGATCCCTGGGGAACACAACTCTTTGGACACTTTTTTCTAAAGTGTCTCATGAAAAATAGCTTTTCCAATAAAATAAAGCATTAAACATTAAAATATGTGAATACATTAAAGGCAAGTTATTATGAAGTCGCCATACTGTGGTGGGAACAGACAGCCAGCAGACAAACTGCAGCATGCCTTGCAATTCCTTTGGCGGTATTGCAAAATGCAAAGTGACAGCACTTCTCAAATTGTCATAGCAGCACACAGGTGCACATTGGTAGATTTCTTCAACAGGAGATAAGCAAAGGAGAGATAATCTTCCCCATGCCCATGTTACAACAGTTAAAAGACTTTTAGTTTGATTTCCACTTGAATCTCGCAGAAGTCAAACAGCAGAAGACCTGTAAGCTAAGAAGGGTTTCTAGACAACCCGGGGCAGAGAAGTGTTCCTGAGATGTTCTCCCAGACAAACTGCATAACTACACAAAAAAATAACAGGCTGACAATGTGAATAAAAAATGCAGGGACCCACTCATTCTCCAGTGAAGCCTATACCACTGCTTCGTTAAGTAGTTAGTTGCAGAAGTCATGCCCACGTGCATAAATGTTGGCCAGCAGCATCCCACTGGTGCTGCCTCCAGGACAAGAACTGCTGTGACAGGTGCCATCCTCAAACATGTCCCAGCATCACAGCGAGCCTTGCAAGCTAGACCTGAGGGTTTCTCCTTGTTCCACTGCTGGCAGACTTGCAATGCCAGACTGCAGGTTTGATTGTATTAAGGCTATTTCTATATGGTTCACTGAAAGGCTGCAGAATGTGTTTATGATACACTGATTGTTAGTTCCTTGGAACACCTCTTTAGAAGGGCTGTTGCAGCAGCAGCCATGAGAAGGCCCAGATTTGGATGTGTTTCTCTGATCCTTGCAATGAAAGGATACCTAATCCTTGCTGGGAAAAGGAGCTTTTGCAGCAGGAAAGAAAATTCAGCTACAAGTACAAAGATCGCACACTTTTCTTCTCGTAACTGGTAAATGAGAGCTCCTGGAAAAGATGAATAATATTCTGAGCAGAATTTAGCCAGAGCTGTGTATTTCCCCCCAGATCCTTGCTCTTGCTTCAGCTGCACATGAGTTAACAAATGATGAAACCTCATTTGTAAAGCTGCTGCAGGCATCTGAAACACTAATAACTCACAGGCGCCTTTTACACTGTAGGAATTTCAGCTGCGTTGACTCATGCCTTGTGCAGTTCTATGTCCAAAACAATTACATTTGAAAAAAGTATTGATGGAGACATACCCAAAAAATAATGAGGAAAGAAAAACAAAACAAAACAATTGATGAAGCAATATGATTGATGGAAGCAGCAGAAAATTTACAAGAATTTTAGAGGGAAGCACAGTCTGACAAAGCCCATGTCACTCATACAGAAGGCAAGCCAGCATCATCAGTGTCCCTCACTCATGCCTGATATTTTCCTGGCTGCGCTTTTCAGAAGAACAGACAATACTTGTGCAGTGGTGACAGCGTGCAGGAAGTGAGGACTGGAGTCTTGCATGCCCTCAGTCAAACTTCAGTGAAAACTGTTAACAGCCACAATTTTTATTTTTAATCCAGAAGATCAGGAGGCTCAGCTACATGGTAGTATCCATCCCCATGTATGACCAGTGATGCCACAGGCACCACAGTTAGTCATGCTTTTGTCAGGCAGGTATCTGCCATCAGAAGAGCATGTGGGTGATAACTGCTTATCATGGAGCAACTGCAGTACCAGAACTCCAAGGCAGGCAAGGAATCTCCACTGTAGACCTCTCAGGCAGAAGGTCCCTTGGGGGTCTTGAGGATGGAGTCAGTGCAACTTCAGCTTCTGGTCGTGCCTTGTGCCAGGCCAGGATTAGTGGCTTATTATTAGTACACTTTTCGTATCCCTTGCACTGCACATCTAAAAAGACCAAGCCACATAGCTGGGCAAGTGTCACATCAAGCCTGCATAGCTGTGTGCTCCTCTCTCTGCTTTTCTCACAGTTTTATTTCACTTCCAGTGATGCCCCAGTTCTCTGCCTGGCTCCTGCACAGGGCAAGACCAAGAGCAGGCCGGAGAAGCATGGTCAGGAAAAGAATTCTTATACTTCTCCAGCAAACGTAGCACAGAAGGGCTGCGCTCCTCTGCAGGGATGCTGAATACCCTCTAGTAACAGTTGGTATTTGTCTTTTAAAAGCTGCAGTAGCCTGCTTTTTAGTTATTTTCTTAGGAAAATCATTGTTACCAGCTTTTTTTCTGCCTGCAACTGTTTGTTATTGATAGCTTCAGTAGGCATCACAGCTTCCTGGCATCCTTTAGAAGCCTCACAGTCCTTCAAACCTTCAGGTTCCTTTTTTGCCTATTTTTAAACTGGCTCATTTACACTTAAGGGAAGAACTCAGCGTGAGTTTTAATAAACATTTATCAGCACAGAATATTTTCCCATCTATTCGCATACTATTGTTTCATGTGCATGCCACCATCAGCGGCTCAGCCATGCAATGGAAGATCTGATTCTCTCCCATTTTGTGCTTACTGTCAATAGTTAGAACAGCAAGCATGAAGTCTGATACTTCTCTCAGGGAGCTGCTGCCTCTTTGTTCCCATACCTGTGTTCCCATCTTATCTGTGCCAGTGCAGCCATAAGTACAGTCTGGCAATTAGCTAACTGGGACTAAAAACTGATGTTTATACAGTAAGCTAATTATTTGATCTATTCCAACTTGACGACCATGAGCTACTGAGGCAGCAAAACTGAAAAGTTGGCATGGGACAGAAACAAGCAAAGCAGGATGAAGGAGAACACAATCTCTTTAAATCAACTTCACTATAGAAAAAAGTGTTCATCCAGGCCGTTTTGATGTACTCAGCCCTCCCTACAGAGAGGTACGAATGACAGCACAGCTTCTGTGCATGCATGGTGCTGTGCAGGGTATCAGGAGAACAGGTCCCTGTGGACCATAAAGCAGAACAGCCTGCAGACGTCTCTGCATTCAAAATTAATTTTGGTATATGGCAGTGGAATCAAATTGATTCCACAGGCCACTCCCAGACCAAAAAACTGCATCTTGCATTGCTCACAGAAATGCACTGAGGCAAATCTAGAAATCTAAACCAATGTTTTTCTGAGCTGTTATGCAAAATTCTTTTTATGTCTGTGAAATAATGTAAGCTTCAGGAGCTGCCCTGGTTTCCCAACCCATGAGCACATTGCAATATAAAAAAGCCGGGTAGTAGACAGCAGACAGCTGAATCAGAACTGTCTGCTATCTGTCCAGGAATATTTGGAGGAAAGGCAAAACAGGAATGGGTCTGGCCCCATAAAGCTGTACTCTTCTTTGGTTCTCTATCATCTGACTGAAGACTGAATGAGGCACTAAAGAAGTTAATTGAATGCCTTAGCAGACAGACCATAAAACTTTGGATGCAGCAGTGGTTAAACTTGAAATTCATGATGGCTTTCATTTTGTCTGTGGTAACTACAGCTTTCATTTCAACTTTCTTTTAGCAGATAGCTAAACAAACACTCTCTCCCTTTTGGCTATTTAAAATCAACACCTTAACTGCTGTTAAGGATATCTGCTACTTTCACTGAGAAGCAGTGCAAAGTCTTGTTCATAAGCTCTGTTTGCATTGCTTTCCAACTAGAAAGTAGAAAATACTTTCTAAATATCTAGACTGTGTGATGATTAAGAGCAATTAGTCATCAAGAAGTCAATGTTTAAACACAAGCCTCACAGTGACTTAATCACAGATAATAAATCTGCCATTATAGAAAGACAGCATTTTTGGCATATCCTTTGCCCGTTAAAAAAGTAATCCCCTTTGCCTCTGCACTTTCAATTTAAAGGTGATGGGGATAGAGTTCATTGCAATTATTTCATGGATACCTTGGGAATAGATTGTTAAATTTCTTAGGTTAAAGAGGGATTCTTTCTACAACCTTCAGTAGTGACTGCTCAAGATGCGGCTAACATTTAGTAAAAATACGCAAGTAGAAACAAATGGCCCAAAAGTAAAATCTAAAGCAAGGTGAGAGCAAATTCTGATGGTAAGCAACAAGGTTGCTGTGGTAGGTTAATCTGTTCTCATGTAGGACTCACTTTCACCATAAAAAATACTTAGGAGAAGTGAATTAACGTGCTTTAGATTGCAGCCTGCCGTTCAGAGGAGAAATGGGCAATGGATTTAGTTTATTTTGGCTAAACTCTACCTGCAGAGATTTACGCACAGCCTGCTAATTAGTAAAGTCCATGGTCACTATCTGCCACTGTGACTTCACCCAGGGATTTAACTCCGACTGAGTCATGACTTTTGACGTTACTTAGCACCAAGTTCAAACAGCATGGCACCTTACCAACTCACTTCACACGCATGGGGTGAGCACTTACTGTAGTGTGTGGCCCAGTAGCCCCCAGCTCCCCTCACCCCAGCCTGACAGCATCAGCCTCAAACTAGAAAGCACAGCCCAGTGTTCTCTAGTGGCGCTCACAGGTCTACACTAGCACCTGTAAATGCAGGCAGAGACCAGTTCACTGATGTGCATGAGTCCAGCACATGACTTCATGTATCTGCAGTTGCAACCTACCAACAGCCAGCTGTCCCTTTATAAGCCCTCTGGGCTGTCCTTTCTTGCTGCAGGCTTGTGCTGTTCACTCCATGGTGAGCCCAGCACTTCAGAGGACACATCAGTGTTCCTCTCATGAGCCATGACCCCTGCTCCAGTGAAGGCAGAAAGGGACTTAGAGGAGGCCTTTGCACAGGCAGAGCGGCAGCCTATGTTGTGGGTACAACACCACAACAGTGACAAGCATAGGTACACAGCCATAACAACACACTGCTCTCTGGCCTGTGTCTTCTCCAGTAGTAACTGTAATAATCTGAGTTTAGGACAAAGGATCTTAACTTCTAAATTGCAGAGAAACTTTGGCTCACAGCTCTAGCTGAATTTTAGTCTCTCTTCTAAGTGCATTGAATTTTACAAGTCTCTGTAGTTTAGCCCTGGTCAACAGAAACATGTTTAATCATTCAGAAAGTGGGTAAATGGTCAGAAAAGTGTCCACGTAAAATTATATTTTGAAGGAAAGTTTGAAATGGATAAACATAGTTCAGGCTGCCTAGTTGATGTGTAAGCAATTTTTTTGCTTCTCAAGCTTCCTTTCTGAGAGCCTGTACATGGCCTGTAGTCTCTCAGTATATCTCCACTGTCTGAGTTTCACAGCTCAGTATTACCTGTCAGGATCTAAAACAAACTACAGAATCATCATGGCCACAGATCTTGTTTACTCCCACAAAGCATATTCATCTAATCACAATAGCACCTGATGTTTCACCTTCTGTGTGTCCAAGATGTGTAGTTGAGCATTTAAACATAATGGCTGAGGTGGCAACGGCGCTGCTATCATAACTCCATCAACAATTCCAGCCCAAAGGGGACGGTTAAGGTAATCTTGCCTCATGTCTGAAACCCTGTCTTAGCCTTCAAATCATCCTGTCATTTCCCACTACTCTTTTTAATAATTTACCTCAACTGTCAAACGTTATCATTCACACAGTATACATTAATAACGGACACCAGACTTGTAACCTCCTGTCAAAACAACAAAACCTGCTGTGATAGCAAGTGTCAAAGGTTTTCAGTGATATTACTTATGATCGTCACATATTCAGATTTTGCAAGCATCAGATAAAAAGTACCTTTTTTTTTTTTTTTTTTCAGGTTGGAGGCTGAAGTACCACTGTATCTCTTTTTTTCCTGTGTCATTGGAGCACAGAAAAATAAAAATCAGGTTCATAATGGTGGAGAACTTTTTCTTGGTGCAATGACATTCTTGCCAGATTATGTCATCTCAAACCAATGGAAACGTATATGGCATAGTTGGTTGCTCTATTCTTTCATGAAAAAAATATTTTTGACTAAGAAATGTCATCTAAAGGCATACATGTGTTTTCCAGGGAGGTATTGTTTTTTTAAATATTAGCCAAGGTATGTTTCACAGAGTTTACAAAATGTAGTTACCAAGGCCAAACAAATAAATTAGCATAGAAGAAAAGAATATGAGGTGTCCTCTTACTGTTTTTATACGAGCACATATTACTTAGGCAGGAGAATGTGAACTCCTTACCCATAATTACAGCAACCTCTTCAGAAAATTCTAAGAGCAAGAAGAATGCAACAGACACTGCATGAAAAGCTTAGATCAAGTCTATTTTTCGATCTCCAAGGTCACTAGACAGTCTCTTTTCTCTGTGTTTACTGATCAAGTTGGCCCAAAAGAATACATGATGTTTTTCACTCTCTCCTCTTCTCCAGATTTAGATAATTTAAAGTAATTTATTCTTTTGCCAGTAATGTCAATTAGCTCAGACAGCTCTTTTCCCTCCCAGACACTGACATGGATGAATTCAGAGAGTCCTCTCCCCACACCCTTTGCACTATACTCAGCTAACCGAGTAATGGTTTCTATCACACAGTTGCCACTACACTTCATTCTACACTGGACCTGTTTATACATCGTTTCTGAAGAGACAATCCTTTTGTTGTGGGAAACTAAATTTGTAGTCCTGCTTCTGTTGTTTTAGTTTTCAGATTCATTTGCTTACTTCTGCATTATATTTTTGGCTATGCTCCCCCAAATAACAGCATATAATTTCACAGGATCACTATCACCAAATTTCATTATTTTACTCTTCCTACTTTTTTTTTTTTTGGAACAAAATCATTAGTGAGAGAAATTAATAACACTGCTTCCAGAACCAATCCCCATGCAACCTTGCTAGCAACAAATCTGTAACTTAATAGTTCCTTCAGCACAAAGCACTGTCATCTTTCTTCATTCTCACTGAACAGAAATTTCTAGTAATATATGTATTCACCATAGTTATCATATAATAGTTTAAATTGGAAGGAACCCTTAAAGGCCATCTAGTCTACCTCCCCTGCAATGACCAGGGACACTTACGGCTCAGTCAGGCTGTTAAGAGTCCTGTCCAGCCTGACTGTGAGTGTCTCCAGGGATGGAGCATCCACCATCTCTCCAAGCAACCTGTTCCTGTGCCTTACAACCCTTATTGTAAACATTTTTTTTTCCCTTATGCCCAGTCTAAATCTCCCCTCTTTTTGTTTGAAACAATGTCGCCTTGTCCTATCAAACAGAGCCTACTACAGAGACTGTCCTCTTCTTTCTTATAGTCCCCCTATAAATACTGAAAGGCTGCTATCAGATCTCCCCAGAACCTTCTTTTCTCCAGGCTGAACAGCCCCAGCTCTCTCAGCCTGTCCTAGCAGGAAAGGTGTTCCATCTCTTGCATCATTTTTGTGGTCCCCTTCTAGATGTGCTTCAACATGTCCACATCTCTCCTGTACAGAGGACTCCACATCTGTACTTCACGTGTGGTCTCATCTGTGCATAGCAAAGAGGCAAGGTCACCTCCCTTGCCTTGGTGGCCACAGTTCTTTTGATGCAGCCAGGATATGGTTGGCTTTCGGGGCTGCAGGGACACTGCTGGCTCATGTTCAACTTGCCAGCCACCAGTACCCCCAGGTCCTTTTGGTAGGACTGCTCTTAGTTCTTTCTTCCCCAGTTCATACTGATAGCAGGGTTGTCCCAACCCAGGTGCAATACCTGCCACTTGGCTTCATTGAATCTCATGAGGTTCACTTGGGCCCACTGCTCGCACTTGTCTGGGTCTCTCTGGATGGCATCCTGTCCCTCAAGTGTGTCGACCACACCTCACAGCTTGGTGCCATCTGCAAACTGTGGAGGGTGCATTCGATCTCACTTGTTGATGTCACTGATGAAGACATTAAATGTACTCCTCTCAGTACTGACTTCAGAATGACATCACTCATCACTGATCTTCATCCAGACATTGAGCAATTGACCACCATTCTCTGAGAACAATCTTGCAACCAGTTCCTCATCCATTGAACAGTTCACCCATCAAATCCATATCTTTCCAATTTGGAGAGAAGAATGCTATGGAGCACCTTGTCAAAGTCTTTCCTGAAGTCCAGAAAGATTATATCAGTTGCTCTTCCTTGGTCCATTGATGCGGTAACACCAGTTTACTGTGTAGTCTTTTTTAATGTATAATTTCCAATATATGATAGCCAGTATTTCATTTAGACAAAAAAGGATTAGCTCAAATACAGAACTTTTACAAAAAAATATGAACATTTTTATTGCTGAATGCTGTCAAATGAGCGGTACACAACGTATCAGAGATAAAACTGTGCTGCTTATATACATTTTTATTTAATTCTGTGTCTATTTCTCTCTTGTTCTATTCTAGGGTCAAGCATAGTATTAGTACCATGTAACTCTGGTATGTCCAACCAACGGCCAGCAGTGTGGACCACCCCTTCCCTGTGATCTAAAGGCAGTGGCTCTTCTCCTGGAGCAGCCCCAGGCATACACCCATGGCTCAACAACACCCAAACTGTCAGTGTGCTATTAAAACTGTGTCTACTGAAAGCAGGGCACGGGGAGAGCAGTGCTGTGCAGTACTGACTCAACTGATGGCAAATAATTTTATGCATGTTGTTACATTGGCTAAACACAGGGCTCTCAGCAGGGAAGAGTATGAAGCCGTGCTTTCTGTTTTGATAATGGAGTTTGAAAATAGAATTATAGAATCCTTACATTTGAAAGGGACCTCTAAAGGTCATTTAGTCCAGCTCCTTTGCAAAGAACAGGGACACCTAATAGCTAAATCGGGTAATTCAGAACCCCTCCCACGCTGGCCTTGAATGTCCAGGGATGGAACTATTCTGTACTGAGAACTCCGCATCTGGATGCAATACGCCAGACGAGCACTCACCAGCACAGAGCAGAGGGGCAGGATCACCTCCTTCGCTCTGCTCGCCACTCTGCTTTTGATGCAGCCCAGGATATATTTGGCTTTCTGAGCTGCGAGGGCGCATTGCTGGCTCACATCATGTACCAATATCCCCAGGTCCTTTTCAGCACGGCTGTGCTTTATCCTTTCATCCCCCAGCTTGTGCTGGTAGTGAAAGTTGCCTTGTCCCAGGTGCAAGACCTTGCATTTGAATTTGTTATGAATCATAGAATGAATCATAGAATTAATCATAGAATGGCCTGGGTTGAAAAGGACCACAATGATCATCTAGTTTCAACCCCTCTGCTATGTGCAGGGTTGCCAGCCACTAGACCAGGCTGCCCAGAACCACATCCAGCCTGGTCTTGAGTGCCTCCAGGGATGGGGCATCCACAGCCTTCTTGGGCAACCTGTTCCAGTGTGTCACCACCCTCTGTGTGAAAAACTTCCTCCTAATATCTAACCTAAACCTCCCCTGTCTCAGTTTAAAACCATTCCCCCTTGTCCTATCACTATACACCCTTGTAAACAGCCATTTCCCTCCTGTTTATACACTCCCTTCAAGAACTTGAAGGCCTCAATGAGGTCTCCCTGGAGCCTTCTCTTCTCCAAGCTAAACAAGCTCAGTTCCCTCAACTTTTCCTCACAGGACAGGTGCTCCAACCCTCTGATCATCTTAGTGGCCCTCCTCTGGACCCGCTCCAAGAGCTCCACATCCTTCCTGTACAGGGAGCCGCAGGCCTGGATGCAGTACTCCACATGGGGCCTCACAAAAGCGGAGTAGAGGGGGACAATCCCCTCCCTCTCCCTGCTGGCCACCTCTTTTTTAATGCAGCCCAGAACACAGTTGGCCTTCTGGGCTGCAAGCGCACACTGCTGGCTCATGTCCAGCTTCTCATCTACCAGGACCCCGAAGTCCTTCTCCGCAAAGCTGCTCTCAAGGAGATCTTCCCCCAGTTTGTATAAATACCTGGGATTGCCCCGACTCAAGTGCAGCACCCTGCACTCGGCCTTATTGAACCTCATTAGGTTCGCATGGGCCCACTTCTCCAGCCTGTCCAGGTCCCTCTGTATGGCTTCCCTTCCTTCCAATATATTGACTGCACTGCTCAGCTTGGTGTCATCCGCAAACTTGCTGAGGGTGCACTCAGTGCCATTGTCTGTGCCATTGATGAAGATGTTGAAGAGAACCAGTGTCCAAACTCATGAGGTTCTCCAGATAAAAGTATCCTTCGCTTCACAATCATACCTAATTCATATCATTACTTTTTGGCAGTACACACATTTTGAACAAATATTGTCAAGGATGAAGTACAGGAAGAGTAAAATTTTGTCAAAAATCTCTGATGAACACCTGAGACCTCATTAAATATTGCAGCCACTGCCATAGAACCAGACTGGTGTGCTAGTTTTACAAATACATGGCCAGATGTTCCACTAGTTTTATGTTTTTGTTCCTCTCTCTCTCTCTCTTTTTTTTTTTTTTTAATGCTTTAAGAAAAAATATTCAGAATTAAAATGCTTCGTTACTTATATATTAACAATATTGTATATTTTGTGAGGCCTGCTCTGAAAGTAGTGCCTTCTCTTTTATTATGTTGGCCCATGACATCAGAAGTGGATGTTGGTGACATGGCAGCAGAGGTTGAACCTTCCCTTCAGTATTCCATTACATGTTTTTGCTGTGTGCCAGATGGCAGCAGAGGGGCAGTCTGACAGAATGGCACCTGACAAAGTGTGGATGAAGTAAAGGTGTGGAACTGAATTCCTCGATGTAGAAAAACATTACACCCACTGACATCCACTGATGCTTGCTGAATGTTTCTGGAGGCCGGTGAATGTGAGCACGGTGAAGGAGTGGGTGGTGCATTTCAACAGTGGTAGCAGTGGGTCACATTCGCTGGTGCAGATTGTTATGAGTGCAGCATGCAGGCTCTTGTTCACTGCTGGGAAAAATGCACAGCTAATGGTGGTGACTATGTTAAAAAAGTGTTTTCTAGCTGAAGATTTGCTCTATCAAACTGTGCCATGTCCTCTTTTTATCTGCTGTGGTTTCCACGGGAATAAATAAGAGGTATTAAATTTTGGAGCACCCTACATATATGCAGCCCAAGACAATTTCTATTCACTCTGTGAGGACCAGGCAAACCAAAAAGTTGCCTGTATGTAAGTATATAAAGATATAACTGCAGTTGTTTGGAGAACTGGGCAAAAGCACTGTTTTTGCAGTCACAAAACACTGCTTCCAATTTGGTGTGTCTTATCAGTGTGGCTTACCAGTCCTGCAACTTTGTGTATTAAGTCTTCCAGTATCCTGGAATGCAGATGGCCTGACTTGAGGTTTGAGGATGTTATAATTCATTATTTCAATTTCCAGCTTTGATACTGAGATCCTCTCATGCACTTTCTGGACACGAATGAAGTCTTAGTCATTAGCTTGTTCATCCTCCAATTATTTGTATATATACTCAGAAAAAATAGACAAAGCTTGAGTTTCCAGCTTAAGAACTTAGGTGAAGGAGACAAATTCAGAAATATTTAAATATCTCCTCAGAAAAACAATATACAACAATTGTATTTGTTACCTGTTTCCTTTCCTTTCTTTTTCTTATCAGCTCCACATTTACCAGATCCACATAACCACCAGGAACTGAGCAGATTGGATGATATCTGACCCCATGGAAGTCAAGATGTACTTTCATAGTGATATGAGCAGATATCACTAGAGACCTCATCCCTACATCATCATATTGTTTGGGTTTTTCCTCAGTACTGTTCCTTCATCCTTTTTTAAAAAATCTCATGACCTTTCCTGCAACAAATAACATTGTTACACTGCTTACTTTTGAGGAAGGCTTTGCATATTTCAAAGCATAAATTAAAATTCTGAGTCTAGAAATAGGTCCAGACGTAAGTTTCATGTCTGACTATTCCCAAACTTAGAATTATTTCAGATTCAAAAAGCATTTACCCAGGCTGTTTAAATTACCACAGAGACCTGGGCATTATTCCTAGAAACTGTTTTTTTTTTTTTTTTTTTTTTTCCAAATGCAGTGTAAGATGATCATTGAATCATAAAATGACTTACTTAGGTTGGAAAAGCCCACTCATTTCCAACCCTCTGCTATGGGTACACCTACCACCCACCAGCTTAGGCTGCCCAGGTCCTCATCCAACCTGGTCTTGAGCACCTCCCGGGATGGGGCGCCACAGCTCCTCTGGGCAGCAGTGCCAGGGCCTCACCACCTTCTTAGTAATTAATTTCCTCCTAACATCTAACCTAAATCTCTCCTGTTGTACTGTAAAACCATTCCTCCCTTGTCCTATCACTATCGGTCTGGAGTCAGTATCCCTCCTGCTTAAAACTTCCCTCCATTACTGGAAGGCTGCTGGAGGTGTTCCTGGAACTTTTTCTTCTCCATGCTGAACAAGCCCATCTCCCTCAGTCTTTCTTTATAAGAGAGGTGCTCCAGCCCTCTGATCATCTTCATGGCCTCCTCTGGACCCACTCCAACAGCTCCACATCCTTCTTGTGTTGGAGGCCATAGGCCTGGACACAATACTGCAGCTGGGACACTATGAAGGCAGAGCAGAGGGGCCAATTTCCTCCTTTAGACTGCTGCCACCCCTCTGCTGATGCAGTCCAGTATACAGTTGGCCTTCCAGGCTCCACACACTGCCGGCTCATGTCTAGTCTTTCACTCACCAGACTCCCAGGTCCTTCTTTGCAGGGCTTCTCTCAGTGAGTTCTTTTCCCAGAATGTAAACATGTGTGGGATTGCCCTGACCCGAGTGCAACATCTTGCACTGTGCCATCATTCAGTTCACATGGGCCAACTTTTCAAGATTGTCCAAACCCCTTTGGATGGCATGCTTTCCTTCTATTTTGTCAACTGCACCCCTTTTGTTGGTGTCATCAGGAAACTTGCTGAGGGTATATTTGATCTCACTGTCTATATCATTATTAAAGATGTTAAGAGCACCAGTCCCAAGCTGAATGCCTTGTGGACACTGCTCATCACTGGCCTCCACTGGCCTCCAACTAGACATAGAGCTGTTGACCACAACACCCTGCCTGTGACCATCCAACTAATTCTTTCTCCATCAATTGAGCATTCAAATCCATAGTTATCAAGGATAAGATGTGGTGTGGGATCATGCTGAAGGCCTTGCACAAATTCACTCACCCTTTCTTTTCGTTCACTCACGCCTTTACTCCATCATAGAAGGCCACCAGACTTGTCAGGTATGATTTGCCCTTGGTGCACTGGCTGTCTTCAATCACCTCCTTCTCTTGCATGTACCATAACATAGCTAGGAGGATATGCTCCATGATTTTCCCAGAGCTGAGGCTCAAATTTCTGTGCTTCCCCAGGTCTTCTTTTATACCTTTCTTACAAATAGAAGTGGTACTTTCCTCTTTTCCAGTCACTGGGGACTTTGCCTGACAGTCAGGACTTTTCACATATGGACAATGGCTTGACAACACCAGTCAGTTCCTTCAAGACCCTGGAATTCATGTCATCTGGCTCAACAGACTTGTACACATTTAGCCTCAGGAGGTGGTCTTCAACTTGCACTGCTCTTACAGTAGGAAAGATTTTGCTCCCCTAAACCCCTACCTGGTGGTTGAAGGACACAGTATGCATAGGAAGACTGACTGTCAGCAAAGATGGAGATGAAGAACTTGCTGAGTACCTCAGCCATCTCCATATCTGTTGAAACCGGTTCCCTTTCTTGCTTATCTCTCTTTTGGTCTCTTCTGACCAACATATCTGTAGAGTCCCTGCTAGTTATTTTTCACATCCATAGCCAAGTTCAGTTCCATTGGAAAGCCCAGGCTTTCCTGATCCCATTTCTGCATTTCCAGACAGCACCCCTGTATTCTTCCCAGGCCGCCCATCCCTGCTTCCACTGCCTGCAGTTTTTCTTCTTTTCCCTCATTTTGACCAGCAGGTCCTTGCTCACCCATGCCAGTTTCTTGCCTCTTCTGCTTCATTTCTTATTCTGGGAAATGGAGAGCTCCTGTCCTCTCAGAAGGAAGATGATTATATGCATTATAAAAGATATAGCATAAAAGAATACCATTACTTATAACTCAGTGTTTCACCAACATTCAGAAAAGCTAAACAAAATTGGCCGGTAGAGCAGGCATTGCTACAGTTCAAATCCTGGGCATAGAACATGGTCTTACTGTTAATTTCTTCAGCAGTATTTATACGAACAGACTTGAGGGGGAAATAAAAGTTTGAAAATAGGATGCTTTTCAGTGAAAAAAAAAGTTCCTCCACAGTGAAAAACAAAATATTTCAATTTAAAACTAAATGAGTTGATTTTGAAATGGTGCCATCGTGAGTCACTCTAACTACACTCTCATGTCTCTTGATCCTGTTCCCTCTGGGCAGAGTCCCCATTGCCTCTACCTTACCCATAGCATACCATGATCTTACAGCAAGAAATCTGGAAGACCTTGGTCTGGTGTATCAGATCATCTGACTCCAATGAAAAATGAAGATGATGAATCCCGTAGTGTATGCCAAATCAAAATATTTTGAGTGCTGCGTATTCAGTGATTTTTTCCCAAACTCTGTTGAAAAACCAATATTTCTCCTGGATAAAATCATTTTGATGGAAAACTTTCAACTAGACCTCCTCAGAGGATAAAATTTCTCTTACGAAATCCATTTCTAGTTCCAACTAAATAACTAAGTCCTCAGCTCAAGAAGGTAGTTTGCATCACAGAAAAACAGTCCCAGTAAGCATTACATTAACTCTGAGAGATTCTGAGAAAGAGTCCTTGCAAACAAGGAAACACAAAGCTACTGAAGACAGTACGCCCCTAGAAAACAGAATAATCCTGACCCTAACTTTGTGAATATTGTGCAAATTTCATGGAAAAAGCATGCTTCATAAGCAGGAAGAATTCTGGTGAAGAATTTCCTCCATGTACTAGAAAATGGAGACTTCCAAGTAGTTCAGCTTTTATTGTGAGTGTTCTTCTCTATTACCTGTTCAATTTGCCTGAAGATTCTTTCCCATCCTTATAGGCAGGACTGTTATTTGAAGATAGATTGATTTATATTTTTATCCAAGCTTTCCGAGAACTGCTCTGGTACAAGGTCAGGACCATCTGAGGCCAGAAGGTCCCCAGGAAACCAAACTCTCAATAACCTGTATTATCCTTCTATCACATTCATTTTGAGAGGGGGACAGGCAGGTCTAAGTGTCATCTTCAGGGCTTTTGCCAGTGTTACACTTCATGGTAATGCACTTCAGGCTATGAAAGTTCAGAGAGAGATGCAAAATGATTTCCCAGTTCCCTGTTAAGTCAGCAAGGCTTGAGATGAAAATGTTAAAGATTAAAATGCATGAAAGAGCTTGAAATATTTCAGAAAGCTGGGGAAAAAAAAATAAAGCAACAGCTGCGCAAAATAAAAGCAAACACCTAAACAACTGTCAGAGAATCCTAGTTCACAGGTCTTTGTCTTTATTAGACCATAACAACACACAAGATACTAGACTAATTAATTTAAATGTGCATTCAAGCTATAATAGGGGTGCTTCTTCCAGAAAACAGCCTCAGCTGAGTGCTTAATAAAGAACTGTGCTTGAATGAAATCAGCTGGGTCATATTAAGGACCAACAGATATTGTAAATGAATCATCCAATTTTTCCAGCTTGCGTATGGCATAGTATTTGGCTGTAGCAGAAGTACTGAACAACAAAAGGCATAACCTGGCTGCCAGTGACAACGTGTCTCTCCCAGACACTTTCCCCATGTGGAGTGCGTAATTAAGGCACATGAAAATGCACAAATGGACAGATAGGAGCTTCTGTTGCCAGGAAGTCCTGCCAATTCCTGCTGAAATCCTGACACTTAGCGCATAAACCTGTTTGACTACCTGATTATCTCCAAGGCTCAGTACAGCCCACATGCACAGGAGGGGCAAGGCATTTTGAACATACAGCTCCCTGAAACCTCCTGTGTACGCAGGAGACTGTATGGTCCCCTTATTTATGGCAAAAAATTTAAGTTACCTGGACTTCTGATTCAGTGAGAATAGGCAAGCACCTGCCTAATATTTGACTGAGGGATTTGAATAAGGCAGCAAGTACCTCATGTGTTTAAAAAAAAAAAAAAAAGAAAGAAGAAGAAGCACATTGAAACCCACCTTACATAAGAAAACTTCAGAAAGAAAAAGCATAGTGACAGGGCAGAGTTTACACACACACAGCACCTTTGAGGCATTGAGACCAGTATTTTTAATCCTTTTGCTCACGACCAGCCTTATGAGGATAAAACCCTACACGTAAGTCCCACAGCAGCACACTGCATGGAAAACAGAATTTCAGCTGGCTGTTGTTTCAGTTATTAGGACACTAACATCAGGGCTGCTTCCTTTCCCAGGATTTTCTGAACTATGCTTGCAGACTCCGTGCCTCTCCCTTCAGGATTTTACCTTCCCTGTGAAAGTGTGTTGAGTTGCAGTGTAACTGAGGTGCTTCTTCAGTTGATGCAGGCACTCTTTTTTTTTTTTCCATAGAAAACTATGCTAGGGCATGTAGACAGGTTTAAATGCCTACCTTGGCAGCCAGTAATATATGTGCCATTCCTGCTTTCAGGCTTTCCTTCATCATGGCTGACAACATGTTATTTAGCATTCAGGAGGCTGTAATCTCACACTACAACCACCAGGCTCTGGAGCTGCAGATTTGCTTCAAATGGCTTTCCTTTTCCAGTGTGGTCATACAAAATAAATAAGAAAAGCTTTCAGAAAAGTCAGCGTGAACATGTTACAGGTGGTTTTGGCTCAGATGGGAAAAAAAAAAAAACATGCAGAAGATTAATGAACAATTTAAGTCCATTAACGACTTAATTTTTTGTGCCTCCTAGTTTCTGGCGTTCTGTTTTTCCCCTCAGTCCCACTCTTCCATGCTGTGTGCATCTGGGCATCCATTTGACAGCGGGTGGGCTCCCTGGCTACCCTCCTTGAGTCTTCCCTGCATCGCCAAATCTGTTTCTGCTGGAGGATCAGTCACCTGCAGCTAAAGCCAAATAAATTACTGCCTGTCTGTGTCAGAAAAGACAGACAGAAAAGTATTTGTGATTCCTGGTACGAAGCAGAAAGAAAAATAACATGCCTCTATTTGGCTTATCATCTGAACACATAGAGTAGAGAAGGTCAAAATGCCACTGTACAACTTGCACAATCTCTTGGCTTGCTCAAGAGAATAAACCACAGGATAATGAAAGAACAACAAGATGAATTAACATGAACTAAAAGGACAACCTTTCAGTTATCCAAGTGAGAATATGCTAAGTACTACACAGAGCACTGTCTTCCCATTTACTCCTAGCATGGAAACTGCCCCACAGCCTTCCATCACTGCCATGTGCTGATGGCCTGCTAGCACTGGTGGGACATCCTGCCTCCACCAGCGCCACTCTGAAGCTGCAGTGCCAGACACCACAGAGAGCCAAGCAGACTGATGGGCACAGAACATCATTAATCTTTGATCCAAAGATTAATGTTGCAAATTCTCAGGCTGGTATTTAGCAGTGATCAAATGGCATCTAGCTGTTATATTTTTTCAGCTGGCAAGCCAGCACAGTGAGCTAACATCAGCTCGACAGCTCAAGACAAGTCCCACATCCCACTTCACACAATCAGCAGGAAGCCTGATGTTTGCCTTTAAGGTCTGTTGTTTTGTTGGGTGATGGAATAGAGCCTAACAGTGCAATTTGCTTGAAAAACTCAGAATTCACTTTGAATAACTTCTGTGCTGCTTGGAAACCATACATGAATTGCTCGAGTAACTTTTGCCAGTTTCAGCCATGCAGTGAAAAAATAAAAGTGGTTGTACATGAATATATGGAGGTCAATTCATTTGCACAAACTGAACCACAACAACCTCTTTTTTCTCTCTCTCCCCCACCCAGATTGCAGGGTTCTCCTCTTCTCAGATGTACATCATTACAGCCAATTACTGCTCCCACCCTATTGCTTTCTTCCATCCTCAGAAACAAGACTACAGAAGTGTGAGCTGGGATATTGTGCTTCCAATACAAAACAGAAGACTTGCAGCTCTTAAAGACCTTTGAAAGAAATGCAAATGAAGAGGATCTGGGTCTGCTCCCTGCTGCAGCTGGAACAGAGATACGGTGGCAGCACTGGGCAGAGCTCTTGCTGAATCCATTCTTCTCTGCCCCACTTTGCTTGTTATGCCCAGTTTGGGAGAGTAGGACTGCAGTGGCTGTGGCCACACGCAGCTTCCGTCATCAAAGCATATTTTCAGAGCTATCCTGACCTGCTTCCCCATGCTTGGGAATTCAGCCCAGAAAATTAGTACAAATTAGCACTCAGGTGAGTAAAGATCCTGGCAAGAACCAACACCAATGCAAACATTCTCTCAGTAACGCTATCATCAGCTTTCTTGCTGAAAGGCATAAAAATACAAATAATTTTGCTTAAGCTTTGACTTAGAATTGATTTCTTCCCATGTGCTGTTGTGTAGTTGTTCAACAGCCTGCACTACAGCTGCTACTTACCTCTGGTGCACATTGTGAGACAAACTGAATAGGATTTCAAAGTGTTTGTTTTAACAGCAGCCATGTATTCTGCAACCCAAACCCTCACCAGCAGCTGGAATAAATTGCTGTACGCATTGTGTTTTAAGAAGATGATACAAAAAATGACTTAAAGCAACACAAGCCTTTGTACAGCCATTCAAATTCTTAATAGAGCTAGCAGGCTGTCCAAATTAATATCTTACACTCCTTCCAAATGAACCATAAATCGCACTTATCAGGAAGGATCAGCCAAGCCACAGTGGAAATATTTGCAAAAGCCATAATGTTACATTAAAGACGTAACTAGCCTGTAAGTCTGTTCTTCTCTTGTTCTTCTCTTTTTTCTTTTTTCTATCTTTCTTATTTTTCCATCTTTTTTTTCTTTTTCTTTTTCATTATGAGGCTGGAATTCCATCTCTGTGTCTCTAATTAGTGCAGCATGAATGAGGTATGTGGTATGTGAGATTGCTGCTGTTTGGAAACTACTGAAATCTCTAGGCAAAACAAAGTGAGTTAATCTTAATTCTCGGTTTCCTGGCTGTTGTTGATCTAGATTGATCCACTGGAGTTATTTTAGCAAGCTTCTCCTGTACATTTTCTTTCCTTTCTTTTTCTTCAATTTAAATGTTTAACAGACATCCTAAGCCAACGTTACTGATGAATAAGTTTCAGTGTGCTCCATTCAGCCCTGGAAAAGAGTGTTCTTCTATGCCTATGTCCCTAAATATTTCAGTTCAACTTCTACTGTTTTTCCATGCTATCTGTCCTTCTGAATGCTGAATCTATTGCTGATTTTCTTGTTTGTTCTGAGAGTACAGAAGCAGATCCCACTACTCCGGGCCATTACCCCACACACTCACAGCTCACACGATCAGTGATGTGAAGCTTCAAAGGGAAGCAGCCCACATGCACAGTCCACAGACTGACTTGCAGACTAGGAAAGGATCTGGTGACACAAGGATGCTGAGCATGTCCAAGCAAAGGCAGAGTACAGGAAATCTGTGGGAGCCGTTCCCTCCTGCAGTTCTGGCAAAGATCCCTTGGAGTAATGGACAAAAACCAGGGCAGGCTTGTTGCTGTGGATATGGAAGAGCTTCCAGTATTAGTACAACATTATCTTTTGGGAGACAGTCAGCTTTGTTAGAAATGTGTTGCTATACTCTTACCTTGCCAACGATTTTTACATACTTTTATTTTAAAAACAGCATTTTTTTCTACTACAAACAGCCAATTTGTTCACTTACGATTTGCAACAGTTTTTTTTGCAGGTGAGATCATGAAGACTTATCTTCATGCAGGACAAAAATGGACCCTCTGGAATACTGGTCTCATACACCCAGCACAGAAGGAAGGAGATGTGTGCATGCAGTGAGCAGATACCACATGATCAGCTCCCGCAACACCAGCTCCTACGTGAGAAACTAGCTTGAGCTGGGAGGGTCTGGGCAACCTGACTGGGCATCAGCCCGCTGCTGAGCAAAGGGGGCCTCAGCCCCCACTACATATTGGCCTCATTAAGGAAATTCCCTAATTTTTAACCAAAGCTCACTTCATGGGAGAAGTGGCAGTACAGTTGGAAAATATTTTATTATCCTTCCTCTTCAAAGAAACAAAAAATAATTAAATTAATTTAATGTAACTTGCATTAGAGTGCAAAAATTGTGGGTGATGGTTCATTACCTGTTGGAAGAGTGCTAGTTCAATAATCCCACAGCCCAGAGCTGCTGATACAACAGACCTCAGCTATCTTCAGTGGCAAGCCATAAAAATTCTCCCATAACTCAAACCATGCTGTAATAATGTGACATGGTACAGGACAGCACGCTGGACCAGCTGCTGGGAAAAGCCACTGGCTTTGTCTGCCAGCTCTGCCACAGATATTTGGGCAACTTTCCTTTGGAAGGCCTTTGCTTCTCAGTGCCCTTGATGGCAATGCAAATTGAAGCACTGTTATCTTTTGATCTGGCAATCAAACAGGTTGAAACAACAGCAGTAAATTGTGTGGATTTCTTCCATAGAGGGGATTTAAGCTTTGAAGTCTAATTATGACCACTTAATTGGCAATGTTGTTAACTGTTTCACAGCTCAACTTAATTCCAGGGTGAGCATGCATTTGTTCATGCAAGTTACATTTGAGTAAACTATGCTGCTCTTACTGCCTGAAAAGGTACAAACACATAGTAGCAGTTTTTAGTCCAGGTTATGAGGAAAACACAGTCCACAGAAAGAACTGTAATTTGAGGCATTCACTGCTCATGCTGGAAAAGAGATTTCAGAATTCAGGATTAGAATCACAAAATGGCTTGGGTTGGAAAGTTCTTAAAGCCCACCCAGTTCCAGCCCCCTGCCATGGGCAGGGCTGCCGCCCACCAGCTCAAGCTGTCCAGGGCCCCATCCAACCTGGCCTTGAGAGCCTCCAGGGATGGGGCACCACAGCTTAACTGGGTTCCCTGTTCCTGTGCCTCTCCACCTTCATACTGAATAATTTCCTTCTAACATCTAATCTAAATCTACTGTTTTAGTTATAAAGCCATTGTTGTTGTCCTGTCACTACACTTCCTGAAGAATTCATCTCCAGCTTTCCTATAGGTCCTCTTAAGATACTGGGAGGCTGCAGTGAGGTCTCTCTGAAGTCTTCTTTTCTCCAGACTAAACAAGCCCAGTTCCCTCAGCCTTTCTTCGTAGGAAAGATGCTCCAGCCCTCTGACTGTCTTCATGGCCTCCTCTGGACCTGCTCTAAGAGATTCACATCTCTTCCTTAAAGATCGAAGGATGCCATTTGTTCACTTATTCTGTGTTGCAGAAGAGTTTTCTTTTTTCCTGGTTGGAGTAGAGTAGCTACACTCTAAGGACATTCCCTACAATGTGTATATGTTCATTGCACTGTTGATTTATACACCTGGTAACAAGTGTGTCATTTCACAGAATCTCAGAATCATAGGGTTTGGAAGGGACCTCTGGAGAACGTGTAGTCCAGATCCGCTGCTGAAGCAAGTTCATAGAGTAGGTTTCACAGGAAAGCATCCAGGTGGGTTTGGAACTTCTCCAGAGAAGGAGGTATTCAAAGAAAAGCTTTTCCTCACATTTCTATGGAACTGTCTTTTTTTTTTTTTTTTTTTTTTTTCCTTTCCAGTTTGTGCACACTACCTCTTGTTCTGTCGCCAGGTACTGCTGAAAAGAGCCTGGTCCCATCCATTTGACACCTGCCCATTAGATATTTATAAACATTTTTAAGGTCTCCAGTCTGAACAGTTTCATGTCTTTCAGCCATTCCTCATATGGGAGATGCTCCAAACCCTTAACTGCCTTTGTGGCCTTCCACTGGACTCTCTCTAGAAGTTCCCTGTCTTTCTCAAACTGGGGAGCCTAGAATTGAACAAAGAACTCCAGAAGAGGTCTCCCCAAGGCAGAGTAGAGGAGGGAAAAACCCCTCTTGACCTGCTGGCCACCTTCTTTTTAATGCACCTCAGGATACCACTGGTCTTGGTAACAAGGGCACACTGCTGGTTCATGGCCAACTTGCTGTCCACCAGGACATCAAGATCCTTCTCTGCAAAGCTCCTCTCCATCAGGTCAGCTCACAGCCTGTACTGATGCATGCAGTTATTCCTCCCCAGGTGTAGGACCCTGCACTTGCTGCCTTTGTTGAATCTCATCATGTTCCTCTCCATCCCACTCTCCAGCCTGACCTGATCTTATTGAAAGGCAGCAGAGACTTCTGGTGTGTCAGCCACTCCTCCCAGCTTTGTATCACGAGCAGCCTTGCTGAGAGTGGACTCTATCCCATCATTCAGGTCATTGATGAAGATTTTGAGCAAGACTGGGCCCAGCACCAGCCCCTGGGGAACACCACTAGCTACAGGCCTCCAAGTAGACTCTGTGCTGCTGATTACAACCCTCTCAGCTCTGTCAGTAAGCCAGATCTCAAACTATTAGTTTCATTTGAATTTATATAAAACATTAATAAACGGATGCCTTAACCTTCAGCCTACTAAATGGAATAGAATTAACTGTCTATAATTTGCTATCAAGGCAACCTATAATTTAGAGGCCAAAACTGGACAAATTATTTTGTTTAATATGCAGATGTTTTCACACTCAAATGAAGGCTCAGCCTACAAATAATCACGTTGCAATTTAGTTACAATACAGCTGTTGTAAGCTCATCTGAAGAGTGCTCACAGAACAGAAGACTGTGGAAGCTATCTATAAAGGTAGGACTACTCTTTGGGTTGTTCTCCTTATCTTTGATGGTTTTCACAACTCAACACTATTTAAAACAGTACAAGAGCTTGGAACCTGCTGTCAAGAAGATCTAACATGGATGCTAAACTGTTTTCTGATACTATGGGCAGTCATTTAATCCCCTCACGTACTCATGTCTCACTCATTTGCTTCTGCAGATTTCCAAGGAACAAATGTTTCGACTTCAGCTATGGTTATACTTCAGATCTCAAACGGAGGACTTCACAGTTGAAAGGTTCATAATCATACTTACAGATATTCTTTCACATAGAATCACACGATCTTAGGGATTGGAAGGGACCTCTGGAAAACACTGTGTCCAACCCCCTGCTAAAGCAGGTTCCCTACAATAGGTGACACAGGAAAGTGTCCAGGTGGGTTAATACCTCTAGAGAAGGAAACTCCACAACCTCTCCGAGGCCCTGTTGAAGTGCTCTGTCACCTCAAAGTAAAGAAGTGTTTCCTCACACTCAGACAGAAATTCCTGTGTTCCAGCCTCCTGCATTTTCTGCATTTGCAATTGACTGCCACCTTTTTAATTAAGTCTATATTTATATTTATTATTATCATGAGATCACAATGTACAGAATGCTCCCTACTTCTAACAGACGAAAGACTCCAAAAAGGATTTATTCATTAAAATACTAATAAGTAGTTGGCAATTTCAAGAGTCTGATTGAATTTTTTATAGAAAGACTACTGTCCTCATTAAAAACATTGCCAAGTTTTGCTGAATCACTTCACTCTTCACTTCAGCCCTGTCTTGAAAGAATTTTTCTGCAAATCATCTTACAAAGCCCAAGACAAAAAGAAATGCCCTACGCTTTCAAAATACAATAGCAATCATATGCAACTACCGGAAGCAATGACTTGCGTTGTCCTTCAGTGATGGACTAGCAAGAATCTCACTTTACTATCAGCATAACTGCAACTAAAGTTGGTAATTTCTGGCAGAAATGCAGAGATATTTCCAGAGGTTTGCCTAGAAATCCGGATGTAGACCTGGAGATTGCTTTGTTTTGGACCATGGGCAAACTCTATAGATCTTCATGCAGCTCACTAGTAGTTCAAACTGAGCTAAGCAGGAATGGCAGGTAAAGCACACTTCAGCTGTAAGAGAGAGAGAGGCAGCAGCCACAGCTCCTTAAATCACTGGTGGATTACCAGGACACCCAGGTGCATAGTCAGCACAGACTCATCCCGGCATGGAGCAGAAACCAACCCTGACTCTTTCTTGTGAGCTGCTTTATGATGTCCTCATAAAAGCAAGTCTCCAGAGTGTGCCGTATGTATCTTGTGGCTCCCAACGCTATGCAAAATCCCTATAGAAACCACAAGGATGGCGTTCAAAAATGTAACTCTTTAGCGCCAGTCATCTGCCAGCATGCCTCACACAGCCTTGGAAACTGGTTATATTAGTTCTCTTACAGGTATCTTGTACAGGATATCAGATGAAAAGCTAATCAGTGCCCTCCAGCTTTGTGCCAAATGCACACCTCTGGTTCAAACACCAAAGTTTGGGATTACTCTATTGATCTGCTAATCTGTTGATGCAACAGCTGTTGGTGATGAACTGCACATAATCACTGAGCACTGTTGCTGTCCCTTCAACAACCCTTGCCATAACTGCATCACACAAGCATGCCTATTCATATGGCATGCTTATTTACACTAATTTCTATTTTTAGGCTTATTAAACTCCCACAGATGCTCACATTAGTTCTTTCATATAGAAAGATCTATAGGGCTCCGCAAAAATTCTTATGGTGAGCCGAAAAGAATTAAGCCTGGAAGCTCATATTTGTGTATCAGTAACAACACAAGGAAGAGAAGTGGCATGACTTCATGGAAGAAAGCACAAATCCTCAGCCTCTTACAGAAGTCCAATATGGCCCTCATTTTGGGACTTGTAGTTACTGTTCTTTGTAAACTTCTCTCTTTGCTCAGATTTGTCAGTTTTCTTAATACAGTCTAACTAGGGGCTGTTAGTGGAAGGCATGGATGTATTTTTCTGTCCAGTGTCGTGTTGCATATTCCACCCCTTCTGCTTGTGATTGCATGAGCAATCATTTACCTGCAGAGTTACCCAATTCAGCCTCCTGAGCCAACTGACAACCGGCGTTTTTGCAAAGGTCATTCTTCAGCAGGGGTGGTGATCTGGTCTGGGTGACCATGCAGTCAAAATGACACTGAAGCACAAGCAGCAAGCTATTCCAAGCAGGGGAGCACCAATAGCTCTCTGACTAACCCAGCCATAAAAATGCCTTTTGTGTTTCTCTTAGAAGAATTAGATGTAAGTGGCTAAAGAACAGCTGGTGACTGATAATTTGTATTTCCATTAGATTTTTAAAGTAAAGCATGTCTAAGTATATACATGCGTATTTTCTTGTCGTACACAGCACTAATAACATTGAGGTAGCATATGCTTCATCATCCTGGGGATTAAGAAAAAGGCAAACTGTTATAAGAGAACAGAATGAAGCATGGAGAAAGAGATAAGAGCAGCCAAGCAGGACCAGGTGCCCCAGCTGTCACTGTGCTGATTTGGCAGGTGACAAAAGTAATGCTCTGTGCCATCAGCCAAGGTGGGAAAACTGCACCTCTGCAATGACAACAGAGGTTAGACGGACATTATGTTGTGCTAGGAACATTATCACACTACTCAGCGAGAAAAATACCTATGTGAAAGATAAATAAACTAAATAAAGCTGGAATCCCTGCCTCCTGTGAAGAATAGGCTGGAAGGAGGATTGTCATACACCTGCTGGCACTGAGGGATGGTTGAGTAACCCACAAACAGACTCAAGAGTTTGTCTGTTTTACACAAGAAAGTTTTAAATTGGAAAACGAGGACGTGACTGCCTGGAGGAAGCACTCAGAGCTGCAGCAGAATCCCCACAGGAATTAGGGTTTTCTTTGTCAGGATCCCTCCAGGACAGAGCTAGGTCCCCTATAAGCCAGGTGTCCTTGAAAGGTGAAGACATTAATTTTATCTTGTCAGTGAAGCCTTTGGTCCAGAGAAAGAGCTACAGGGCCCTTCTGGTTAACACCAAGAAGCTAATTAGATTTGCTTCTAACTTAATGAAATCCTGAGCAAAGTCATTAAGGATTTTGATGACAATAAGTGACTTAGAGAGAAGCTAATGAGATGCCACAGGGATCTACTGTACAATTGAGGCTGTGAGATTTATTCCATGGGTGTCCTGGAAATAGAAGCATATGTATATGTATATAAACCGGAGTCTGCAAGGCTGACATTTCTATAGAAGGCCTTTCCAAGCAAGTGCTCCAACATACTTTTGGGGACTATGTCAGCCTAACAGCATAACGAAGAATCTGCCTCGGGATACTAATGCAGGACAAGCAGATAGAATGCCTCAGTGTCATTTGCTTATTAATTTTTCCACACTGTTCATTTTGGCAATGTTCCAGCGAGTTGCTCCTTAGCTCCTTAGGTGCTGCAGCAGTGGTAAACTGCAGGGTGACCTGCAAGAGATGTTATCTGCCCCAGCAGCAACAGACTCTTGCATATCCTCTCCTGCAGAACAAAACTTCAGTCCGCTTGTGGATGTACAGGCCCTTCTTTCAGGAAAAAAGCAGCCCCTGGCCCAGCACACACACACCTCTGTGGCATTCAGCTCATGCACAAATAATGCTGCCAGAAGGGCCTTTCCCAAAGATTGGCTCTCTCTTTGTGATCCTCTCACATTACCTGGAGAACTACTTAGTAATTAATCCTAGGGTGGACTTCACACTTGGTGGCTTTCTAGCAGTGACACTACTCTCAGGATTGATAATTCACACAGAAAAGAAGGCTTTCAGGATTAGGGACAAATTAATTAGTTTACTGCACAACAACACAGTTAATCTCAATCTCTTGTTCTCCAGTTCCCCTTTGTAGTAAGTCAGACATTTTATAATAATCATATTTTCGCATGTACTGCATAACTTCCATAAGAGTAATTCAAGACACTACAAAGGTAGGTAAACAATTATTATGTGCCAAGAAATTATGTTCCCTGTAAGTCACTGCCAAAAGCAGGAACAAAGCTCCACTGTCCTTGCCATTATATACTTGTATGAGCATAGCATGTACCAGCTTCTCATCAGAAGTCAGTTTTCCGTCATTCTAAGCACCATTGAAACAGGTCCCAGGATTGGGATTTGGATTGTGTGTGTCTTCATCATCAAGGTAAATTACTTTTGCAATTGAACACATTCTGATGGTGGATCAGGGCTGGTAGGAGAAAGGATCAGACCGAATCAAGACAACCAACATTTTTATTTTGCCTGGTCCTAGTGATTCCTGGGATGAAATCTGCGTTCTTCTGCAGCCATCAGCAGCTTTTCCAGCAATCTACATGGAATGAGAATTTCACTCCTAACATCACATGGCAAGGTGTTGGTACACAGCAAATTTTCCCTTTCTGACATTTAAAAAAAAAAATACTAATAATGCTGCATTTATTTATGGATTTAGTTATTCATAATACAGCACAGTGTAATCAACTGTCTAATGCAGCAGGTCACATGGAGTACCTGATTTTTCCACCATGAAAACTCATGTCTTCATTTAAAATGCATGACACAAATTTAAAGACTGGAAACTAATGGGGAAGGCAAACATTCCAAGTCGTACTTAACTGTTCTGGATGAATGAATAAGCTTCACAGAGCAAATGTAAACCAAAACCAACTGAACATAAATAAGCTGGCTTCAGCAGTCCCAGCCTATGTCTAAATTTAAACTTCCCTTCAACAAAGTAGGAAAAAAAAAAATCCAAGCTTACAACATAAAGAAGACCAAAAAAAAAAAAAAAAAAAAAAAAAGGAAAACAGGAGAAGTTGCTTTAAACAACAACAAAAAAGTGCACTGATGTATGTAAAGTACAACAGGGTGAGTGGCTGACGATTAAGCAGTGGTATAAACAATAGCAAAGTGGGATGCACAATCCCAATTGTCAGAATTACAGTAACTGTGGCATTTTGACAGAGCTGAAGGCGTCTGAATGGTGACTGTAACTATTTCTGGCTAGCAGGACAAACAAATCTTATTACTACAGCAGTGGCTGCTGTTTTGTAAAGAAACCAAGAGCTGCATGTTCCTATTTCAAAAACTGTATTTCAGCATCTGGGACAATTTTATTTTTAAGAGTGATGCGGAGAAAGACAGAAAAAAACCAACACACAAATGTCTTACTACATACAAAGTTACACATAAATTACAGGCTGCAAGTCTCGGAGAAATTATAGTCAGGAAAAACATGTCTCTAATTGGTTTAATGATTCTACAGCACAACCGAGGCATATAAGACATGTATTATATTGCAAAAAGGCTGTGCTTCTATTTATGGAGTAAAATTACAATAGGGTCTTAACAATTTATTTTAACAAGAAGCAAGTTTAACTGCTGAACTCTTCCACAAGAAAGAACATCAAGGCTGCTCTGTCTAGAATTAAGCAAATGTGGTGCAGAGTAAAAAATCCTTTGGATTCATGTTTGTCTACGTTTTATTCAAGCAATGAAACAAAACGTACTTGTTATGAGGTATGTTTAAAAGTGGTAATAAAAGAAACTCCAGGGAATCTGGAAGATGTTAATGATTCTGCACCCTCAAAATAAAGAGAAAAAAAACATTAAGATCAGGTGGCATTCTTATAAGAAAAGGTTTTACTTCTCGTAGTACTCAGCTATGAGACTACTCACCTCATATCACAGTACTATTTTTCCAGTTTTGGGGAAATCACCCCATTACGTTATCTTCTCATCTCTAAAACCAAAAGCAAGGAGAAAAAGAAAAAGCTGTGTATATTTTCTTCTAATAACATTTGGCTTGTGCTTGGCTATTTACAGAAAGAATCATCACAAAGAGTTCATTCATGAGAGAAACCAAGAATATTACAGATTATTACTCATATTTGCAAAATGAATGGAAACCAGAGTTCAGGTCTGTCCCCTCTGCCGCTTTTCATGAAATAACAAGACTGCTTCTGATTTAATTTTCAGTCTATTTTTAAGTCTGGAAATGCTAGGCAGGACCCGAAGACACTGGGAAGACGATTGGAGGGTGTAAAAAGGCTGCGAGGCAAGCCGACAGTGCAGCTTTGGCTGGTTAGGCAGCAGTGTAGTCACAAGAACACGTCCCTCACTTTTCTTGGGTAAACCAGCATTTATGCCACTCTGGCTGCCAGCCTGGGGCTCCCATTGGCTTGCTTGCTGTCATTCACGTGAATTAAACTCAATTCTTAGGGCAAAGAACAAGTATTTGATAATGTTTCTACTTCTGACATACATACGTGATTTTAGTTTATATTTTGTCCTGCAAACTCCTTCATAAACACTAAACCATCTGCAGAACCAGCCTCTTGAGATCACAGCCAAAACTACACAAGCCTCTTAAAACAGAGCAGCAGCAACAACAGCAAAATCTTACAGATTTCTTTCTATTCAGCTTTTCAAACATTCAGTCAAATCATAATGTCCTCCTGTCTCAACAGTATGCAGAAAGAGATATCTCCCCTGCCTACTATACAGCAGACAATCGGTAACAAAACACACTTTCAGCAACTACACAAATCTGAAGCTACTCCTAACCGAAACTACAAGATTCACACTAAAGAGGTCAAATCATCTTGACATGATTATGTGGGTATATAATTGATTACAGAAGTGTATACTGTCTGATTCATTTTCCAACTTCTTCATCCAAATCTTGGTTACCTTAGCAACTCCACGTTATTCAGCAGAATTTAAAACATATCACAGCTATGGGACTTCCACTAAAACAAGGTGTTGCATGCAGTAGATGTATCCTACCTCTTGTGTAACATTGCTGGTACAGAAGATAGAATTTACCCAGCTAGCTCTTTGCACAGTTCTGGTTGTTGTTGTTTGTTTGTTTGTTTTTGTTTTTCCTTTAAGCAGAATAAATTGTACATGTAGTGGCAGGGGGTATCACAGGAGTCAAGAAAAGTGGCAGCATACATTATGCAGACATATCTCCATTTTACCTTTCTGCAGAATTTCAGGAGGAAGAGACACAGATTAAAGTTACCGCTAAACAGTTTTCAGCTCTTGTATATTTTCAACAGTTTTTGGGAAACAGAAGGACAGACGAGCCTAGTTCAACCTTAGCCCTACACAAACTTATCAGGGAGATATGTGAAGAACTAAGAATGTACAGGAACTGTGTGTATAGAGGCCATATGACACCAGCTGTGGTGCTGACAAGGGATAGGAAGCATGTAATTTGGCAGAGATTGTTTGGCAGACAGCATTTTTATGAGTGGAATGCAAGAACGAGGCAAGTGGTTAAGGAGATTAGAAAGTCAGTGTTACAAATCAATTCAATTAAGATACTGAATTTTAAAGCAACATGTTGAGATTCTTATTTTATAACTACCTTCCTATTGAAGACTACCAAAACCCGAGTAATCGCTTCACATGGACATTGAAAGATTTTGTTGCCACTGTTGCTGCAAGTATATTTTTAAGCTGCACGCTGAGGAAATGGAGGCTTTTCTCGGCAGACCACAGAGTATGGCCACATCACTCACCACTCCTCCAGCAGCATGAGTTACCACTGCAGCCTTCACTGCTTCACCAGCTACAAAGAGCTCAGGGCACGTTCAAGAAGGAACAAATAATACAAGTGGCTGTTTTTCCAGCATTAATTGGTTGTTTCTCCAAACACTGGCTGCTTTAATTTTATAAGCTTGCTCATTAGAGTAAGTGCTAGCCAAAAGAACTTCAGGCATCCTGTTTTACCCAAGTAGGCCGCATGCTTCAGTGGGTTTTGAATTTGATGTCATCACATAGCCATGAATAACAAACTACGAAAAGTACCATAAGAGGAAGGAAAAAACAAGTGCGATGGCAATATAGCTGGTGACACGGGGAGCATAAAGGAGGCAACATCTTCACAACTGGGATGGTGTTTGTCCCTCCTTCCCCTGGAAGCAGCGGTTATGATCACGCCTTGCAGTAAGAGCACGCACCAGCTGTGGCAGTAGCATCTGCCACAACCAGACAGAAGAAAGAAAATCCCCCAAAGCCCAAAGCTGGCTCAGAGAACTGCCGGTGAGCCCTGCTAGAAGTGCACACAGACGTCCTGCCCGTGTGTTACCATTTCCTTGTTTCCTAACAGGAGGCTATGCCATACACGCTTTTGGCAACAGCATCTCTGCACCTCCAGCCAGATCCCTACCGCCTGTCAAGTAAAACAAGTGCAGCAGCAGCACAGAAGCTGAAACGCTGCATGCCCTAGTGCCGCTGCTAATGCAAGCTCTTTAATTGGGCGCGCGTGTGTATAAATGTTCCGCAGCGCTGAAAAATGAAAAGTGCTTTGGCTCATTTCGGTACTGAATGAAACACAGGAAAAGCACTAGAAGGAATGAAAATAGCCTGCTTTTATCTGTCATTTCCCTTGGGTTGTTATATTTTCTATGAGTGTAATTGCGCACCTCTGAATCATATCTGTTTTTTTCCATATCCCCCCACATATTTTGGCATAGATGCTAGCCTGCCACACCTCGATAGGCAATGGATGAATTACTCTGTTGCCCAGCTACCAAGCTTCTTATTTTACAGCTCCTTTCTCCAAGCAGCTCTCCTAGGGCAAAACAGGACACAGAAGAGGGAATAATACAAAAAATAAGCAGCATAATCACCTTCTTTCTTTCATGCATGCTCCATTTCCACTTCAACCAGCAATAAAACATACGAAACCTTACCTGCAGGGATTGGCCTCTAGGTACACAAGGCAACTATCAGCAAAACAAAAACAAAAACAATAGTTATACTTCTGAACATTGTTAGATTTCTTATCTTGACTCATTCAAAATGCAGTTGGAAAACAGTAGTTATCAGAAAATCTAGAAACTGCACAAATCTAAAAGCTCATCTGAACATGGAGTTGGCACTTTAAATGAGAGGAAAAAAAAAATGCTTCCTTCCCTATCTACTTGTGCCAGTGGAAGAAATTATTTCAATTATCATCTGCCACTAACGCAGTTTGGGCCATGTTTCTTAATTCGCTTTTGTAAAGTGAATTAAAAAAAAAAAAAAAAAAAAAGCTGCAACAATTTGCTGCAGAAGGAAACCTGTTATTAGCCTGAAGGTGTCGACTTACAAAGCTGTGCCAGCTTAAGCAGCTCAGCACGCAATCATACATCTAATTACACAGATGCAACTTCATGATGCATTGGCAGGACCGTAGGTTCTTCCATATACAGGTGAGCCCTAAAATCCGAAAACCTGCAGGACAGAGAATGTGAGGCTTAACTGAGGCATGCACAAGGTTTTCTTCTAGGAACTGTTTTCAGGAACAGAGCTGAGCAATCACACTTTGCAAAACAAAGAAGCAAGCTTTGGTTCAGGTATCAGTCTGGTATGTTGTTCATTATTTTCCTAGGTCTCGTATTGTACCCATGCTCACTTTGATCCTGATAATAACAGGAGGTGGGACCAGGTTCTGTGCTAGCTGACTGATCAGAAATGCCCCATTTCGTATCGTGTAACTGTGTGCTAAGGAGGAGAGAACTTGGAAGATGGTGCCTTGACTTACTAAAAGCATGAACTCTATTCAATACACTCAGAAAAAAGCCAAACCCAAACAAACAAACAAAAAAACAACATTTTTTCTTCTACCTTCTCCTCTTTATAAAGACTTTGCATTACCCCACGATGCCTGTATTTTGGCCTACTGAGATGTATCTCAGTGCATATTGTCAAGACCTCTGTGCTGAGCTGTTCTGAAGATGCCTCTGATGTCTGCTCTCTGTATCCTACTGGTCCTTGTGGTATTATTATTTATATGATAATGCAGTCATGCTAAGGAAGATTTACATACCAGAGAACCAGTCTTGCAAAGAATCACACAGAGGCAACCTTGATTTCAACAGGGCACTGCAGAGACACACCTAAACCTATACAAATTATAGGACTTAGTAAGCCATCCCTAAGTGAGAAATGACAGTATGGATGGAGCTACAAATTACATGGTCAAGTGACGGTGTTACCATTAGCTTTCTTATTATTCCACATTTCCTTTGCTTATTTTGGCCAGGAAATAATCTTCAGAAAAGGCTGAAGAGGTGCGTGTATTAAGAAGTAGCCTGAAGAAAATGGGATGTGTGAGGTGTGTATGGTGTATGTGGATACGTGAAGGTATTTTAGTATAGTGTGGAAGGAACAGGAGCTTCATCACAACCTACAGCTCCTCACAGGGCAGCGCTGAGCTCTGCTCTGTGTGACAGCGACAGGGCCCGAGGGAAGGGCATGGAGCTGTGTCAGGGGAGGGGCAGCTGGGGGTCAGGGAAAGGGGCTGCACCAGGGGGTGGTGGTCATGGAATGGGCTGCACAGGGCAGTGGGCACGGCCCCAGTGCTGGAGTTCAGGGAGTGTTAAGGCATTATTCTCAGACACAGGGTTTGTTTTTGCATGATGCTGTGTGGAGCTGATTTGGACTCTGCGATCCTTGCGGGCCCATTCCAATTCAGGGTATTCTGTAATTCTGACAACGAGCAGGGAATGAAAGAACAGAACCACTGGAGATGAGGACAGAATTGGAGAGCCATCATGTGTGTTAGCCAGGAGACCAGGCCAGGACAGAAATGGACATGGTCTTGCAGATAAAGATGAATTTGTGAATTTGTGTCATGAAAATGCATGCCCTCAAAGATGACAGACAACATATTTGGTTTTAAACCCGACCCCACAGAGGCAGGACAAGCTTGGCTTTTTAGTGCCTGCTGATTGAGACGAGCAGGAATAAGACTGGAAACAGGGTCAAAGAAAGTAAAGCTGTTTTCAGCTGCCCGTAAGACGTCTTTTCGTGCACTTAAGTGACTCGGATGGCAATCTGCAGTCAGTTGTCAGAGCATAATTTTGGTCAGTGCCAAACCAACCTCTGGCTTCTCCTCTGCAGAGCACATCCAAGCTCCTTCGCGTTCCGTTGGTTTGCCTCTTTTTAGGAAATGGTGGAGCCGGAGAAGGCGCAATGGGATTCCACCCAGCACTCGGAGCGCCGCGAGGGAGCAGCGCTGAGCCCGGCGTTAACCCTTCCAGCGCTGCCTCGCAACGCGCGCGCACGTGGAGCGCCGCCCGTGACGTTACAACGCGCCGCGCCCGGGCGCCGCACCTCGGCCAATGGGCGCTGCCGGAGGGCGGGGCGTGGCGCGGGGCGGGCGGCGTCACGTCCGCGCCGCGATGGCTGTAGCGACGGCGGCGGCGGCCGGAGGCGGCGGCGGGAGGTGGCGGCGGCGGCGGAGGAGACGGCAGTAGCGGGGCGGCGGCGGGGCAGGCCGCGGAGGAGAAAGAAGAGGGGCGCGTAAGATGGCGTCGCTGCGGGAGGGGGGCCGCTACGCCGTGTCCTGCGGGAAAGCGGCAGACAACGTCTCGGTGCTGCACGTCAAGCTGACCGAGACCGCCGTGCGGGCGCTGGAGAGCTACCAGAGCCGCAAGGTGAGGGCTGCTGGGTCCCGCGGCGGGGCGCGGGGCCAGGCAGAGCGCTGCGCGGCGATCCCGGCTCCGCTCGGCTCTCTCCGCCGCTCTCCCCCCGCACCTCCGGCACGCCGTGACTCACAGCGAGCGCTGCGGGTGCCGGCTGCCCGCACGGCCCGCCCCGCTGGGTGCCCGCGCCGCGCGCGCCGGGCTGCGGCTCCCGACGCTGGGTGGTGGCTGCCGGCAGCGCTGCGGCGTTCGACCGTTGAAACCGACGTGCGGTGATGGTTCGGGGATGAGCTCGGTGCGCCTGGGAAGGGCTGCTTTCCCGCAGCCGGTGCGATGTAGATGGAGGGTGCTTTGACGGGAGCCAGGCTGCAGGCAGTGAGGAGTTCAACTTCGTGCGCACTGCCATCAGGAATGGGGTCCCCAGGGGCTGTGCGCCTGGTAGGAGCCGTGCGTGCGATGCTGCGGTTGGGAGTTGGGCAGCTCTGCATGTGAGGAACTTAGGGCAGGTTGGATGCGCGCTGGTGGTAGTGAACCTGCGTTCTGACCTGGAGAACGGTGTGATTCTTTCTGATCTGTGAAACAACTTCAATGAATTACCTGCCTGGGCTTTGTTTTCTAAAGCAGAGTCCATTTCCAGGTCAGAAAACGAATGCCTAATCATCATGGTGTTGTCAAGCGAATACAGAACTAGGCGTGATGATGAAGATCACGAAAATAAATGAAATTATTTTTCCTATTTCACTCTTTCATCATCTCCATAACTTCAGTAAATGGGCCTCTAGCTCGTTCTGCAGACCTGCTTTCCCTCAGTTGATCCTGCAGGAGTCAGTGTGTGCCACTGGAACAGTGGCCAGTGGCAGAGTAATGTGGAGAGCGTAAAACTTCAGCCCTTAGTACTGCAGCCTCCAGAACTTCTAGGTTTAGAAATAGTCATCTTTTAAGCTGGTGAACTAAATCATAGTCTTCTGACTTCCACGGTGTCAAAAATCTCCTGTGACACTATGCAGGAAGCAGCCCTCAGGCTTTATTTGGGAAACTCTGAAGGGGTCGTTGTTTTTCTGTTAGGAATCCCTGCATTAGGTGAGAGGAATGGGGAAGAGAGAAAAGAGAGAAGACATTGTCAGCTTCTACTGTCTGTGTTTTAAATAAAACCAGTTGCAAACGGCTGGTCTATGTCCCTGCAGTGCCTAAGGAGGGCAGAGCACGCAGTTCGGTTCTTCTCACCGGCTTTGTGCTCCCTTGCATCGCTGACCCATTTCAGCTCTTACTAAAGAAATCATAACAAAGGCTTGCAGTCAGTGTTGCTGAGAAAGAGAGGATGTTATTAAGTGAATACAGGAAAGATGACCCACAGTTCTGCTGTTGCCTTTGCTCTGTGCAGAAAGATCTTATCTGTGCAACACAAGTGATTCTTCAAACAGTATGTAGAAGTGTGGAATCATGATAACCCTCAAATGACCTACTTAGCCATCACTTGTAGAACCTGGGCAGCCTGAAAGCAGGCTCTGTGCACTAGGTTGCTTAACGTTCAGATTTCAGCAGTATGTGTAAAGTTTGAAGTACCTGTGCTATGTTATTATTTTTCCTAAAAATATTCTTAGCTTGCTTTACAGTGTACTCTTAAATCCTTAAATCCAACTTCCCCTTCACCTGCAGAAGCACAGAACTGAAACAGTGCCTTCAGCAGTCCAGTCTGTGCAGGTTGTTGAAAGTGAGGGCAGGTTTCCTGCTTGCCTCTGGAGGAGACTGGATCCACATGCTGGAGGATGTTCTTGTTTAGCTTTCTTATAATACTGAGCAGCATGGTTTGCAGTATTTGAGCATTGTCTATGGCAGTGTGGACTTAAAGCATGACTACTTATTTGTTAACCAATTTCTGTTCTGCAGGCAGTTTCACTTTGGTACTGGTAGTTGCTGCACATTGCCTTCGGAGCCACAGCTATGCCATGCAACTGCTGCCCTAGCTGAGCAGTCGGGTATGCTGAGTGCAGTGTGTACATCTCTGAGGATGCACAGGAGCAGTGTAGCAGGGCCCTGTGACCCAAAGGGTCATGACTGTGCTACTAGAACCCCTTGGTAAGCATGATGGCTTGGCTACACAGAGCAGCTCTAATGGCCATGGTGCATTGCCAGGTACAAGTGCAGCCTCTGTGTTTTGGAGGCAGCTACCTGATTAGATTAGCTAGCAGATGCATATTCTGTGCAGAAAGTGCTGTAAAGAGAACAGGTATAGCAGAAGCAGACATATTGCTGTGAAGCTTCTCGCTGCTTGGTGACAGTGTATAATTTCACTCTTGCAGGTGGTGGCATGTCCTAATCTGCTGACTGCTTCTAAAGCAGATTAGGGAACGCTGTATTGAGCAGTTTCTGCAGAGTGGTGTGTACAGTTGTGTCTGCAGCTGATAAAACTTTTTTGCAGAAGGAACATCTGTCTACAGTCATGTCCCAGCTGTGGTTCTCCAGATGAAAGCAACTGGAGACCTCTAATTTGTTCTGTATGCTATTAAAACAAGTTTTTTTTCTTTTTTTTCTTTCTTTTCCTTTTTTTTCCCCCCCTTTTGCTTCTAAAATCTCAGCTTCTGAAGCCCAAGGATAATTCTAACTTTTACAAATCTGTCTTGTATTTAAGTTTTTATTCATCGTTTGCATGCTCCAGCTGCAGCAATTCTGGAGTTTGTAAGCATACGAAGTGTATGTTTGTTTGATGTTTCCTCACTTCAAGCAATAGAAGGCACAGAAGGCTGCTGTATTTTGTTTGCCAGGACTGAAATTCTCCATAACTCACATGCGTCTCAGACACCTAGGGTTTGGGCTGGGGGTTAGGAAATGATTTTCTGTTTGAAAGCCTTTCAGAGATTGCCACTGACATACTACTTGGAATGAGAATGCACTTCATGCTTTTAGAAGAGCCAACCTCTCACGTTTTTATTTTTGCTTTCCCGTCAGTCAGCTTGAAGGTGGATATAGCATTAGTCTTGTCACAGCTGTAGTGTTCATATGCCATGAGCTGTGCTGGGATTTAGATGCAAGTGTGCAAAGTAGGGGGGCATGAGATGCTAGAGCCCAGCAGCCTGCACTGGTAGGTGGCTGCCTGTTAGAAATGGGAGTGCGCAGAAGAATCCAGTTGCTGCAGGGTATTTCCAGACCCTGTAGTTTATCTGGGAATGCTCCATCCGCTCTGTTCTGCTCCTAGCAAATAAATATCTTGTACTGGAACACTTGATACCACTGTAAAAACTTCGGGGTAGTTCTGTGCAAAAGAAGGTAAGTGCCTTGGTGAGGTCTCTACGTTTTTGCCCCTCTGAGTTGCCGATCTAAACATACTGAGTTCTGTATTTGTTTTGGTTTGATTTCTTGAGATCTAAGATTTCTTATCTCTTATGACAGTGTAATCGATAATGCAAAGTTAATTGGTTTAAGCTATGCAGGTATTCATTATAAATGCATTTGCATCTTCACAGGCTTTTTTAACTGCAGTTTCTTGCGGCAGCAAGGACTGCGTGATACCACTCCGGAATGTTTTTCCTTTGTCACAAAGTTACAAGTGTGATTTAGAACAAATCTGTTAGTGGGGGAAAAAAATCTTATTCCGTACAGTTCCTATGAAGTAGATGAGTAGAAGAGAGACACTGCATGACAGGTGTGAGTTAAGAACACTGTGATAGCAAGTGCTTGCACTTCTAGGAGAGACAACAGGCTCCATGTGGTGGAGAGGAAACGGAGATGACCGAGTCTGTTTAAGCAGTGCGTACACCCCTGCTCCTCTTGCAAACCGTTGGATATGTGTTGCCATGCTGCTTTACTGCCTTGTTGGAAGCATACAGCTGTGTTTTGGTGCATGTTTAAGCCAGGCTTGCTGCTAAAGAAAACCAGAAGCCCTTCTTGCCATTCTCATCCTTTGGCTACCCTTCCTGCTCAGGTTTCAGGTTGTTGGTATGAGGGCTTGTGTCATCAGCGAGAAACTGAACTAGGGAGAAGGGTGATTGCTCTGCTGAGTATGAGCACTACTATGGCCAAACCAGCAAATCCACTCTTGGATGTAAAAAATGGATTTTTTTTTTTCTTTCAGTGTTATTGCTCCATTATCTTCCCACAGATTTCTTACCTTGTCTAATGCACAGGATGGACTGTGCCCTGGATAAATCAGAGATCTGGTATGAAGGTGACTAGGATGTGTATCCTGTTTCAGATGTCAGAAGGTTGTGGTTGATGAGACATGGGACTGCAGGAAAAGCTGAGGGCAGTTAAATGCTGTCTTAACAAATGAGATAACTCCATGGCAAGGGTGGGAATAGATCTAAGGCTAGTACCTTACTGGCACCTTGTGCAGATAATCGCATAACTGAACTGAATATCTGGAGTGAAACTGAGGTAGCTTGAGCTGATCGGAGGTTTTATGGCACCTGAAAGGGGAAGAAAATCCAAGTCCATTTCTTTTCACTGCAGAAAAATACCTATGTAACACCTGTTTTTTTTTTTTTTTTTTTTTTTTTCCAGGGTGCCTTGCTTGGGGTTAGTGAGGTTGAGGAAGAAATCCACAAGTGCTGGGAGGAACTGAGTCCTGGGAGTGGGAAGAGAAAGGAGCTAGGCATTCCTCTTTCAGGAACAATTAGCTCTGAAACAATCGATGGCCATGTAGCAAAAGTACAACTTCATTTTCCAGTACTACTAAGTGGATGTTTGCCAACTTCCCTAAGAGTGATGGTTTGACTTTCTGAGCCACTCTGTCTGTTGCTTTCCCTGCCCCAATGCTGATTTTGCACAGACACTGGGGGCATCGCACCAGGAGTGTGAAGCCAAGATGGCTCATTCATTACCTCTGTGCGGCTGCAGACTCCTCCTGCTTGCCTTGCCTCAGTTCCGCTGCTGATGCCAGTGCTAGCAGCTCTGCTTGCAGCAGGCAGTGCAGTATATATACCGGCAACAGGTTCTGCTTAGGCTGATGCTTGCTGTGAGCTAGTCTTCCTCCCTGTGAAAGAAGCAGGAGGTATAGGTATCAGTTAAATCAGAACCGGGACTTTTCATGTTTGATGCCCAGAGCTACCAAATAGTGCTGATTATAATCTTTGCATATTACGGTTTGTAAAAGGAGAGTAATAAGCTCTTATGGCAAATACAAATACCACTGCATTTATCTTCACGAAGCACTCTTGTTATGAATATGGGCACAGCGTCTCTGGATTTTCCGTAGTAAACAAGTCCTTACTGTATATTAGTAAGTCATATGTTAAGTTTAACAAACTTAACTTGGGTTTTCCGGCTTACTGATTACTGTCCAGATGATGTGATGAGCTTGTATATTTAAAATTAAAAAATAAAAATAACAAAAAGCCCAGAAGCCAATCATGTAATTTCAAGTGCAGTTGCCAAAGTTAAGGTTGTATCTCCATGTACAAGTACTAAAATGGCTTTGCCAACTCACGGCATGATTTTCTTAATATATTAAGCATTTGGAGATCAGAGTTAGCTCTCTGAACTTCATTAAGACAAAGCCTGTCTGGCTACTATGATTTCTCAATCCTTACAGTAATTGGGAAGCACGATGTGACAGATCTGATGCTTGGAATGTGTATGTAAGGAATAATCCTCATTGTTTGTGATACAAACGTCTGTAATAATGTAATCAACTTTATCAGCGCATATAGTCTTTCTGTCCAAACACTTTTTCTTCTTTAATTCCTTAGCATAAGTTGTGCTGAGGCACGGCCATGCTGCAAATTAACAAGTAACTTCTTATAGGCTCAACAGGCAGTTTTCAGCCCCAAGGCAGTGAAAAGAAGCTTCTGAAGGGCCAAGGAAGGGAGGGAGGCATTTCTTAAGCTGACGTTGCTGGTAAGCATCAGCATCTTGCAACTGCATTGTATGCTAGCCTTCTGCTTGGAAGCTCTTAAAATCACTAAAACACATTAAAAAAAAAATATACATCACAATCTCTAATGTGCCGATGTTAAGGTATCTTCTGTTCACTCTGAGTCAGTGTGGCTGGAAAACAGTAGATAATTGACCTCATATGCAAGGGTGGTGCCTTATAAGTATCAGAGTTATTTACCAAGCACCGTGTGTATGCGCAGATCTTGAGTCTTGCAAGCAGACTTAGTCCCTGCCCAAAGACTTAAGCAAAACTGTAAACCTGGAGAAAACAAGCCAGGTAGCCCTTGAGTTTTTTTCACCCAAAGTTTAGAGATTTAAGTTTTGAATGTAGCTGTATGTAAGCTCCACATAATTTTTTCCTAGCCAGTCCTGTGTTGGAGAATTTATACTTTCTTAAATAGAATTTTCAGATGCAAATAAAGAGTAATTGCTTAAAGTGAAATGTGCCTGCAGCTGTCTGTAGCTTGGTTTTTGGCTGAGTTGGCATTTGATTATTACTACTCTTACTTCAATGAAACGATGTGCACTTTGCTTCAGCTGTTGCAAGTGCTGGCAGTTTCTCCACGATGTCTTAGTCTGATTACTATGGTGGGATTCTAGGCTTGCCCCCAGGCTGCAGAACTGCAAGGTCTCCAGAAATGCTGACTTCAGGGGCAGAGAGCAGGAGAGCCCAGAGGACTGCTTAGCTGAGCCTAAGTTGTTACCATTGGATTGGCACCAAAGGAGGGATTTGAAGACACAAGTTGGACTTTGTGGTCACTCTTTAGGGTGGAAACAAGTTCAGGTTTGGTTTGCCAGGCATCACTCTGGGGAGCAGTTCCACTTCACATGTTCAGGAATTATCTTGAGATGTTAAAGCTTGGAGGTGACACGCAGGTTTTTCAGGATCGGAAACTCATGCTGAGGAGCTCCAGAAAGACCTCATTGGCCTGGGCTTGTGGCAAAAAATGTTAGCTTATGATTTTCCCTTAACATAGGTAAGGGCAAGTAAACTCCAGTATATAAAACTTGGAATTGACAGTTGCAATTGGTGCTTGAGTTGGATATAGTTGTGTTCTCTTGCTACTGTTGCTGTTCAGAGCTCTTGTGCAGCACATTCTGCCTCCCCTGTAAGAATTTGTGGATCTGCAGAAGGATGTATGGGGCAGGAGCTGCCCTCCTCTGTACTTGCTCTCAAGTGATCAAGGGGGAGGCTGTATCATTTGCATACACCTCCTGAGAGACCAGAAAAGCTGGGACTTTGTTTTGGGGTGAAACAAGAGGGCACCTGGTGAAACAGAAAAAGTAAGTTAAAGCAGGTAACACTATTCACCCTATAGATGGGTGGATCTTGCTGTCAGAGGAAGCTGGAGGCAGAGAATATCTGTGGGTTCACAAAAGGATTAGGCAAGTTCACAGACAGTGGATGTATAAACAGATCCAAAAGAGAACTAACAGGGGCTGTGCCCTCCAACACTGGTCAGTGTGAGGCGGTGTGAGGTGAATGGCTCAGGAAAGAGGCAAGGCACCTGTGCTCCCCACAGAGATACTGTGAACCGAAGGGAATCGGGGCTGGAGCAAGTGATGAATAGAAAAGCTATTTGTTCTGCTCCTGCAGCTGTGCACAGCCTAGGCCTGTTTTGGAGTGAAGGCCTGGCAGCAGCAGCAGGCCGGACTGCAGGGCTGTCTCCTTGGCTGCTCCCTGCCAGGGCGGTCTGGCTCTCCAGATAACGTGCCAGTGAGGACGCGAGGGCTCGGTGATACTCCGCTAAATTTAGATTCCTGGCGTTTTCTTGTGCTGAAGTAGGGCGGGCTGCTGTTCAGCCAGCACGCTTTGGCTGGATCAGAAACTAGCTGATGTCAGGTTCCGTCAGCCTGTGTAAGATGGTGACAGCTGCAGCGTTAGCCGGCATGATGGGTGCGTTGGGATGTCTGACTCAGCATGTGGTGGAGTGCTCTCCTAACTCACGTTGTGTGGAACAAAGTTCCCTTCTGGAAAGCTGACACCTCAGACGCAGGTTAGGATTTATATCTGCGTCAGGCTTCATATGTTTACCAAATTGCATTTTTAAACACTTCACTTGTAGGTGCTGGAAAAGCTGATAAAAATACGCTAGTAGTTTCAAACTTGGATGGCTTCTGCCACTTTCCAGCTTGAAGTTGAAAAGTCTGGAGTTTTTTAAGGGCTTATGGCTGTAAGTGTTGTGGGCTGCTATGAAACTGGAGGTGCAGTGTGAGCCTTCTATCATGAAAAATAAGCACATCCATTTTTAAAGACATGAGTTTGAAGTTTGGAGGCAGCCTGCAGGCCTGTTGCTGCTTGGGGTGTTGTGTGGCACCTCGCGATGTACCTTGCCACTTACCTCTGCTGGCTTTGGCACCCTCATGAGCAGATCCACTTCATCACCAATCCCAGAGTCAGGAGTTTGCTGCTGTATCAGTGTGATGAGTTTTACTTTGAAAACCCAGACAAATGCAAGGCATAGAGGAGCAAGCTGTGGCAGGAAGCAGCAGTGAGCAGGAGTTGCACCTAACTTACCTTTCCAGTCATTGTGTGCTATGTCATCTGCAGCTTTGTGCTCCTGAATGGCACCTCAATTTACAGTCTATAAAACCTTGCTTTTCTGGAGTAAAATCTGTACTAATAAGAATTTTATCCTTTGGTATGATTCTCAATGTAAATGTTGGCAGGAGACTGACTAACGCTCTCTGAAATCCTACAGACAAAGCCTAGTAAGTTATACCAGTCAGCACAGAGACCATATGTTATTCTGTCCTGCAGCGTAATTTCAGGATTCAGTAAAGCTGAGCACAGTATTGCTGCTAAATAGGATATTCTTATCAGCATGCTCCTGCTGACGGTGGTGTTTCGGTGTTATGCAGTGAGCTATGTCAAGGAGTAGATCTGACCAGAAGCCAGCGTGCGACAAAGAACAGTTGTTTCCAACTAGCAGGCTTCTTGGTCCCCTGCCCTAAAAACATCTGTAAGTCTTCATGGCTGTAATGTGAGCACAGAATTGGTGCAGGATGCTTCCATCTCTGTGATTCAGGAACAGGCTGCGCTTACTGCTGTGAAATTATAGAGTTAGAGGTGGCTCTTCTTGTTCTTGGCTCTCTTATGTATGTCTCTCAGTAGATCTCCTTGCTGCAGAAGTGAAGACCGTTTGGAGGAGTTTCATGTTTGCTTGGTTACAATGAATCTTTTCATTGGTAAAACTTACTCTAACTGATTAGTGGAACTGCCGAGTAGAAAAACACTCAAGTGCATGTAAAACTGTTATCGAGTAGGCTCTTCAGAAAATAAGCACCTCCCAAAACCTTGAGTGACCGGCCTGTGAAGGCAGAGTTTGGGAGTGGGGGAAAAGCAGTGCTCTTGGGACTCTTTTCAGTCGTTATGTAAGGGAGAGGAGTTTTTCTTCCTTTCAGTGACAGCAATACCAAGCATTAATTTTCTTGCCCATTCGCTCCCTGTAGAGCCCACGTATCCTCCTAATAAAACATCAGGTCTTGAACTCCTCAGCTCTGCATAGGGTACTGCTGGCAGGAGCCCTGGCCTTGCTTGCACGGCAGCTCTGCATCATAGTATGGCCTCTGGGAAGTAGGCTGGTTGTTGTAAATGAATCTACCACACGTGTTTAATTTGTGCAGCAAAATAACTTTTACCAGAGTATGGAGATTTGCAGTTTTGCTTACATTCTGATTGTTTTCTTTCTCTTGCAGGATCTTGTTCCTTCTCAACCTTCAATTCAGTTCCAAGGACGCCAAGGGGTAAGTTTTTTTTGTACTAATGTTATGTAGGAAAAGATATCCAGAAATTAGCTACTATCTCTTAAAAGAGAGAAGTCCTGTGGACATTTTCATGATGCATTCAACGCCATGTGTTTCATTATATTATTTAAGAGCATTATATATTTATTCAAAACATGGAAAATAGCCATGTTCCTGTGTACTTTTTTTTCCCCTGCTTTTATCAACTTCTAGCCTAAATCTGAAAGGAAATGTGAAAATCTATAAGTCACCAGCTAAGCAGTGTGTGTCTAATATTGTAAATCTGACTTGAAGTGGTTGTTCTCAAGGTGCAAAGCAAAAGTGTAGTTTTGGGAGATGGGCAGGTTCTTTTTTATACCATGGAGACTACTGATGATTTCTGAAGCTTTTTTGAAACTCTGATAAAATGAGATATTTCAAGCCTGATGATAAAGAAATTTAAGAAAAAGAAAAAAAAGTAAGGAAATATGGCCTTCTAAAGGCCACAAATCCAGCTAAACAATCAGCAAGTGCAAACTGGAGAACTGAAGCTGAACAGAAAATTAGCTGCAGGTTGCAGTAAGTCTTAGGTTTAATATTTGAACTTTATGAGGCTGTTAATTTTAATTCAGATCAGTTAACAGATCCAGTTTTCTATATATGCATGCAGTGCTTCTGCGGAGAAAGCAAGGAAGAGATGAGAGAAGGATGGACAGACTTAAGATGGTGAAAGGTAGTACTCTTGTCCAAAGTACTTGAAACTACAGTCCTGGTCCAGTGGGCTAGACTTGATGGGCTGAGAATCAGCATCAGTGTCAGGGATGTGGTCCTGCTGAAAGGGTCACCTTTCTTTTTTGTGGCTCACAGAGTCTGCCCAAATCATCAAATCACAGAATGATGTGGGTTGAAAGAGACCTTAAAGCTCATTTAGTTCCAACCCTCTGGGCAGGGACACCTTTCACAAGATCAGGTTGCCCAGGACTCTCATCCAACCTGGCGTTGAATGCCTCCAGGGATGGGACATCTACAGCATCTCTATGTTACCCAATCTAAATCTATCTTCTTTCAGTTTAAAGCCATTATCCTTGTCCTATCACTACACTCCATGGAGAAGAGTTCCTCTGCAGCTTTCTTGCAGGCCCCCTTTAGGTACTTACTAGAAGGCTGCCACAAGGTCTCTTCAGAACTTTCACATCTCCAGCTTAACAACTTCACTTCTTAGGACAGGTGCTTCCGCCCTGTGTTCGTCCCTGTGGCCTTCTCTGGACTCAGTCTAACAGCTCCACATCTTTCTTGTGGTGGGGTCCCTAGAGGCAAACTCAGCACTGCAGGCAGGGTCTTGGGAGAGTGGAGTAGAGGCGAACAATCAAATCCCTTGATTTGGTGTCCATACTGCTTTTGATACAGCCCATGATATGGTTGCCTTTCCAGGATGCAAGCACACCGTGCTGGCTCATGTCAAGCTTTTCATCAGGGAGTGCTCACAAGCAGGGAGGCAGTCAGGAGAATTGCATCATCATCCCCTTTTGGCACTTGCTGGCATTTTTCCTCTGTTCCTTTGTATGACCATATAACCACCCTTCAGAGTGCATTTTGTTCTTTTTCACAAAATCTGGAAAAAGTTATAGTTTTGCTTAGTTCAACATAAGTTATGGGATTATAAATAGTTAACCCAACTATTGGCATGAAGTTCTGAAAGTGATATATGGCAAAAGAAAAAATTGCTAGCACACTTGATCTACCTTGTATGCTCTTTCTCTGCAAAAGTTCATGTCCGTATTTATCCCACATTTTCAAGTAGCATTCTTAGAGGAGCGGCACGTGAGATTTCAGGTATTACCAGGCTGGAGGAGGCTTAGTTTCTCATCTGTAAATGTCTGTTTTTTTTCATTGTCATGCATTTGAACCCCTGTAATATCACTGTGTTATGCACAGATGTCCTAATCTACTAGGTCAGTGCAGCAGAGTGCTGTGGAAGCCCAGGGTGGTACTGGACACAAGAGAGAATGCTGGATTTTCTTGATTATAAAACTCAACAGTGAATTCTGGTCCCATACTCCATGGGGTGGAAACATCTGGTAGAACTTCACTACTTGTTGCAGAAGCAAAAATCTTCTATGGTACTTCTCAAATCTACCCATAGTTAGGTCAGTGAAAACCAAGGAACTTATTCCAGGACGTTTCTAGGTCCTAATTGTCTAACATAGGGATAATAGTTTAGGTTCATTAAGGTAGATGATGAGACTCCATTTTCTTTGTATTGCACTGCCATATTTTAAGTGTTTTCAGAATGCTTGGAGTTGTAGGCCAGGCTGCTGGGCTGCCATGAAAGGCCTTTCCATCCTGGGGTATGTTCTTGGTGTCTGTGGAACCAGGCAGCTACATAACTCTAGGACGCAATGCTGGATTGTCTTTAAAAGAAGCTGGACTTTTAAGTATTTCATCTCTAGTTACACATTCTACTCATCTTCCTCTATGGGTAGGGCTCAAGTAGAGAAATGAAAGGAACATGCTGGCTTGACTTGGTCTGGTGCCATGTTAGATTAAGTTGCTGAGAAGATGAAGCTTGAGACAAGAGCCTTAGGTTCGAAGAGACAAAGTAGGAACTTCTTTTCCATGTATATGTTCTAAAAAGGACGTAGGTATGGTGCCAGAGTGTTGCTGTGGCTACTTTACCCAGTAAATAAATGAAGAAGAACTGTCAAGCTTAGCTTTTCATCTGTTTTAGGACAAAGTTACCCTGAGGGCATCTGAAAAGCACTGGATATGTGTTGACAGTCTCAGAAGGTGCCATAGGAAGACTAGGGATGCAGTAAGATGGTGCACATTCAAAATGATAACAAAACATCTGTGCGTGCTGTGTTATTAGCCTCTAGATGCTTTTTGTGTGATAATCACTGAAACAGTATCGGTACAGTTTGTACAGCTAAGAACTCTGTCATTTCTGACTTGTTAAATAAATGCAAGTATTGAAATGAACACACCAGACTACAAATCAGTCCCTAATGGAGAGAACTTTCCACTGGGAACATTGACTTCTGAAGTATCTGGACCATAATGTGTGGTACCATCTGAAGAAGCTCGAGGGTGATGAGGAAAGGCAAGATGTGGGTCATTTAGATGGTAGAGATTAGCTTTTGGAAAATACCTTGTAATTAAAGATTTTGGCTTACATGTTCTCAGTCAGTGTAGAAGCTGTGGTGTTCTAGATACAATAAATAACTCTGAGGAATTTCAGTACTGCCAACTGACTTTTCACTGTAATGCACAGTGGGGATAAGTTTTAACAAACAGCTACAAATAAAACAAGCTGCTGTTTCTAGCTGTTTCAGTGTACAGTCCACATTAGCATTGAGTTCTAAGTAAGCATGCTTTCCTTGTGTGGTTTCACTCTTGTATTTTTTACTTTCTTTGCCATGTTGTGCACTGTGCTCATTCCTCTCTTAGGTAGAGACAAAATTTGTGGCAAATGCATTGTATCCAGACCTGACGGCTTGCCCAGTTTCTTGCTGTGGTGCATGTGCATTCAGCATGACTGGGCTTCAGCTACTATCTGCAGAGGGGTAGGCACAGTGATGCTTTTCTTCCTCTCAGCTTACAAAACAGGTCATCTGATTTGGGAAACTGAGCAGTACGTTGGAAATCTAGCAGTTGATTTGGCTGATAAGTAGACCAGCTGCTTATAACTAGATTAAATGCTTCATCTGCCTTGCAGAGTGAAATCATTTATTTTGAAAAACTCTGTCGTGTGACAATTTAAATGACTTTTGAGAAATTATGACTTCTTTGCCTAAAAATATCTAATTATGTTCATTCATATATCTCTTTCTAGACTAAATGATTTCATTTTTCTTTTGTCAAATGCTATGTTATTTTATGTTCATTACTGCCACTCTGATGGTTTCCAAATGACTTAAGGGAAATATCCTTGCTATGATATCAGTTAAATCACAGCACCTACTTCCACATAAATGCTGAAGTGCTGTTCAGCATTCTTGTCAAAACAATTAAAATCAGCACTATTGATCTTTGGGACATGATCACTGGTGGCTTGGTTTGTGGGTGGAGGAGTGCTGGCTCTGTTGAATACCAGTGGTGCGCCCAAGGGTGAGTTTTGCTCTCCTGGGGAGGATAGAAACCACTTCTGTAAATTTACCAAATGGTATCAGTTTTGGTTCAATTATCCATTACCATTTAAAATGAATCTTTTATACTCTTAGTATGTTGTGGCAATTATGGTTTATTCTTTGGCATAAAAACAGTCCTCTAAAAGCAATATGAAATGCCCGCTGTCTTACATGTTTTTGCAGTGCATCCTGTCAGCTTGGTGGTATTCTTTCTTGATCACTTTTTCTGTAACATAACCTTTGGCACTAGTTTGGGGACAGTAGTTACATGCCATGGTCTCTGACCCTACGTAAATCTTTGGTCTGCCCTTGAATGTAATTACTTCTTGTGCAAATCCTGTTACCTCCCTCCATGCTGTATGTCCACCTTGCCTGGACCAAGAAAACCCAAAATGTTGCATTTGTAAATACTTGTTACTGTGCTTTCCTGCAGAACTGGCTCCTCTTGTGCTGCTAGCCAGGAGCATTATCACTCTGGCAAGAAATGCACAGCTGTCTGAGTGGAGGAAGGGCTCTACTGCATCCTTGCCAACCGTACTGAAGGGCAGCAGAGCTTAAGTGTGCCATTTCTCTGTTGCACCAGCATGGCCCATGTGTAGCTCCACGTGTTGGAAAGGCTGTTTGCAGGCCTCATTTGAGCAGATCTGTTCAGCAGCAGATGGGTGTCACGCTCTGGTTGGGTGGCACTGAAAGGAGCACCATCCCTAAGTGCCAAGGCCTGGAAAGATGAACTGATCCATAAATGCAAACTTGAGGGACTGAAGATTTTTAGAGAAATGAGTGTTGGGAAGGAAGCAGGGAGGGGCTGAAACTAGATTTTTTTTTTTTTTCCCCTGTGGGTTACTTCATTTGTCTGCAGATCAATGTAATTAATAAAATGCATTTCAAGTGGATTTTTTGCAGTAAGGCACTTAAATTTGTTTGCAAGGCAGCCATGTGTAATGATACTACTTCAAATAGGCTGAGACATCGTAATTTCCCTTTAGAAAGGGGCACTGACCACTGACCTTCTGTAGTCTGGCTCTAATAAATGAGGAGGATGAGGTTTGGTCCTTGAAGAAAACAGCTTGTGGGAAAAAGGATTTGCAGATATTAAAATGAAAACAATGAAAGTCAGCGCGAAACAGTTCTTTTCCGTAAGAACAGGTTTTTGAGGCTTTGTTGTGGTAAAGCAGGTTTCTGGAACATTTGTCTCCTTGGAGGTGCCAGCTGGACACATACATTAATGCTATCTAATGATCAAAGTTTTAAGCTTGGAGCAAGGTACCTGAGCAAAAGCTGCTGTAGTCAAAAGCCAGATGATGCCATAGTAAAAATCATCCCTCGTGGCTTTTGTACAACTGGAAGTTCTATATAATCTGACAGAACACCCCTGCTAAGCCCTTCCCTGGCAGCAGTACATCACTGCCTGTGTTTGCCTCCTCACAGACAAAGCACTGACCTGGAAAAGCTGCAAGTAAACTTCAGCTGGGAAAGCAGCTGAGAAAATGGATTAACCCAAAAGGTCTGTCTTAGTAGGAACCTGACTCCTTGTTATGGTTTTATGATTTTTGTTATTGGTATTCCACATCATAACATCGTGCACTGGGAGTTAAAGAGTTAATGCTCCAGTTCTGGGCACCTGTTCGGAAGAGAAGAAGAACTATATACCTCAGGGGGCTTTGCATTCAGAGAGGAGATACAACCCCTGGCAAGGTCACCTGATGTCCCTTTTCTCCTTTGGCTCTTCTCCCTGCTTCTCAACCCAACTGTGCATCTCACCTCAGTGTTATGGTGAGGCCTTCAGTTCTCGGTCTCTTTTTCTCTCGTTATATTTGATCTATTAGCTTCAATTCTAATTATATGGTATTATAGTGTGTTATCTTGCATTCTGATACCATATTTAGTAAATTGGTTTGTTTCTCCTCAGATCGTTGCTGCTGTTTTTAATTATTTTGGGATTCTGTTTCCCCTTTCCGGAGGTGCAGATTTGCGAAATCCCTCCGCCCCGCCAGTCACAGAACGGGGCTGAACCAGCCCGTAAACTGCTGACATCTCTTGGTGGAGAATGCGGGCAAAAGCTGCTTTTTAGCTTTTAGAATGAATCTCTCTCTGCTCTCGGAGAGCTTTGTTAGGAAAGTTTATCTCTTTCAAAGGTGCTCACTCAAAACTTGACCTTGAAATTCCAGGCGGACTGCCAGTATGCTGGGATATTTGTAAACTTTGAGCACTGCTATTTTACTTCTGTAAAGAGAAAAAAAAAAGATTCCTTTTTCTCTCTTAGAGTTGTTTCCAGAGGGAGCTGCTAAGTCTACAGAACTTGTGGTTTTTAAACAGGCTCCCAGTCTCTCCCTTGAATCCTTTATGCAGTTTTTGAATGCTCACTCAATGATCATGATGATCATGCTGTCAGTCTCCCTGAATGTACTATTCATCATTTTACTTATTTCACTCAGTATCTGGATTTATAATATTCTGAGGAAGCCTTCCCCAGAACCAGAGAACACTGAGTGTTGGGGAGTATGGAGAGGCTTGGGAGAGACTTTAGAGAGATGGTCATCTTTGGTGTCATGGAACTTTACTCCTAAACACCTGAAAGATCCTGAGAGCTTAATCAGATATTTGAGACAGGGATGTTGCAGCTCAGGCAGATCTGAGGAGGCACAAATTATTTGAGGCCTGGCTAATTCTTATCAGGCCATATTCAATACTATCCCAGAGAGGGAGAGTTTCTGAAATTGAGAGAGTCTCTGTGCTGAAAGAGAGTGTCTCAGAGCTGAAAGGTAGAGTCTCAGGGAGACAGTGCAAAATGAGCAAGAGAGTCTGAAGCCGAAAAGGAAAGTTTCCAAGAGAGACTCCAAGCCAAGAGGGAAAATCTCCAGGCTGAGCAAGAGTCTCCAAGCTGAGAAGGACAGTCTCCTATCTGAGAGTCTCCAACCCGAGAGAAAAGACCTCCAATCTGAGCAGAACACTCTTTGGTCTAAGAGGGACACCCTCCAATCAGAGCAGGACTCCCTCCAATCTGAGAGAGATGCCCTCTGAATTGAGAGACTCCCTGCAATCCAAACTCGATAGTTTCCAGTCTCAACAGGACACCCTCGAGCCCGAATGGTAAGCCTTCCAACCTGAGACAGACTCCCTTCAATCCAAACTCAACAACCTTCACTTTCAACAACATATCCTCTAGTCTGAGTGAGATGGCCTCCGGTCCGAACGAGTTGCCCTCCAGTCCGAGAGGGACATCCTCAAGTCTGAACAGGATGTACTCCAAACTGAGTGAGATGCCTTCCAGCATGCTAGATTCAGTCTCCAAATTGAACTAAACAGAATTCAGGCTCATCAAGTTGTGCTCAAATCTGAACTTAATACACTCATAATTGAACGAGACAGACTCCAAGCCAAGCTGGAGAGTGAGAGCATTGGAACTGACCAACATGATCAACCACAGGAGGCACTAGGGTCAATGTCTGTTGCCTCTGTAAGAGGACAGAAAATGAAACAAATCCCAACTCACTTAGAACAGAAGAAAGAGGAGGAAGAGAAAGTAGAGGAAGCAGACACTGCAAGAGGAGAGGAGGAAAGAGGTCCAGAGGAGCACCTCTGAGATCCATGGGAAGCACCCCTGAGTCCAGGGAGGGGCCCTCAGTAAGATCATGGTCACCAACACCCAGGAGAGTAATGAGAAGTCCTGAAAGAGTAGGAGGTGAGCAAGACATCGTTACCATTACTGATTGATCTCTGAAAATGAATGAAATTCGAGGTCTGAGAAAAGTCTTTTCATGCCACCCAAATGAGCCTATTGTCACCTGGTTACTTCAATGTTGTGACAATGGGGCCAACAGTGTGTGGCTAGATAGTAGAGAAGCTCGCCAACCAGGTGGCATTACTAGGGACTCAGCCATTGACAGAGGTATTAGAACATGCCAGAATGGGTCCTTCACCCTCTGGAAGCAGATGCAGTTAGCCGTAAAAGAAAGATACCCCTTCAAAGACAATCTGATGCCTGAGTAAAAGAAGTGAACTGATATGGAAAAAGGCATCCATTATTTGAGAGAATACACTGTGGTGGAAATGTTACATAGCCCCACTTTGCTTCCTGACGAGCCAGACCAAGAGCATGATCCTGAGAGAGTCAGGTATACACCAAATATGTGGCATATGTTCACAAAGACTGCACCAGAAAGGTACGCCATTACATTTGCAGCAATGTATGGCGGAGGGGAAGGAAGACCATTTATAAATGAACTGAATAATAAAATTCAAGACTTTGAGTTACATTTAACGTCTCTACAAGCTTGTGGTTCATCCATTACAAAACTTGCTGAAAAACTGGACAGAATGGAGAGCAATCAAGAAGATATAATAGATTAACTGTTTACCATGCTTAATTCTGGTTGTTCCATGGTGGTATCAGATACATCCAGTGGGGACCAGGATTCCCAAAACAGCCTACTGGAGGGGCCGATCGAACTGGTTTCCTCCCAACCTGCATCATCCAGTGTCTCAGCTATTAAAAAAAGACGTCTTCCTCCTCAAGCAAGTGACAGCAGTAAGATCATGTCGCGTATGGCCTTGTGGCGTTACCTATGTGACCATGGAGAAGATATGAAGAAGTGGCATAAAAAACCCACTCCAGCACTTCAAGCATGGGTAAAAGAATTACAAGACAGATCAACCACCAAGGTGAACTTCTCCAAGAAGGTGATTGCTCCAGTTGCTGCAGGGACATAGCAATAGCTGTAAGAACGACAGAGGTAATAAACAGAAGGTCCCTGACCCCAGCCAAGGGAGGGAAAGGGATAATAGAGTGTATTGATTGGACTTTGTGGATTAGATGGCCTGGCACATCAGAACCACAGAAATATAAGACACTGGTGGACACTGGTGCACAGTGCACTCTAATGCCCTCGAGTTACCAAGGGAAAGAATCAATTTATATTCATGGGGTGACTGGGGGTTCCCAAGAGCTGATGATTTTGGAGGCTGGAATAAGCCTCACTGGTAAAGACTGGCATAAACATCCTATTGTGACTGGCCCAGGGGCTACCTGTATACTTGGTGTTGATTACCTCAGAAGGGGATATTCCAAAGATCCTAAAGGGTATTGATGGGCCTTTGGAATAGCTGCTGCGGACACAGCAGGTATTAAGCAGCTTTCTGTTTCGCCTGGCCTATCAGAAGATCTGTGTGTTGTGGGGTTGCTACAAGTGAAAGAGCAACAGGTACTGATTGCTACAAAAACAGTGCACTGATGGCAGTACTGTACCAACAGGAATTCCTTGCTCCCTATTCATAAGTTGATTCGTTAACTAGAGAGTCAGGGAATGATCAGCAAAACTCACTCACCTTTTAACAGCCCCCTATGGCCAGTACGTAAAGCCAGTGGAGAGTGAAGGCTGATGGTAGACTACCATGGCCTGAATGAAGTCACACGCCCACTGAGTGCTGCTGTGCTGGACATGTTAGAACTCCAGAACGAACTGGAGTCAGAAGCAGCCAAATGGTATGCCACCATTCACACTGCTAATGCCTTCTTTTCCATTCCTTTGGCCACAGAATGTAGGGCACAGTTTGCTTTCACCTGGAGGGGTGTTCAGTATACATGGAACTGTTTGCCCCACAGGTGGAAACACAACCCGACCATTTGCCATGCGTTGATCTAAGCTGCACTGGAACAGGGCAGTGCTTCTGAGCACTTAGAGTACATTGATGACATTATTGTATGGGGCAGCACAGCAGGGGAAGTTTTTGAGAAAGGAGAGCAAATAATCCAGATCCTTATGCATGCTGGTTTCGCTATTGAGCGAAGCAAGGTGAAAGGACCTGCACAAGAAATTCAGTTCCTAGGTGTAAAGTGGCAAGATGGACGTCGTCACATCCCGACGGATGTGAACAACAAAATCACTGCTATGTCTCTGCCCACTAATAAGAAAGAGACTCAATCATTTCTGGGTGTAGTGGGCTTTTGGAGAACGCATGTTTCAAACTACAATCTCATTGTAAGCCCCCCCGGTCATAGGGGTGACATGGAAGAAGTATAATTTTGCGTGGGAGCCTGAGCAGCAGCAGGTATTTGAGCAGATTAAGCGGGAGATAGCCTGTGCGGTGGCCCTGGGGCCAGTACGGACGGAACAGGATGTTAAGAACATCCTCTACACTGCTGCTGGAGAGAAAGGTCCCACATGGAGTCTGTGGCAAAGAGCCTCAGGAGAGACCCAAGGCCAACCCCTGGGATTCTGGAGTCGAGTGTACGGGGGGCCTGAAGAGTGCTACGCTCCAATTGAGAAGGAGATATTAGCCGCGTATGAGGGGGTTCGGGCTGTTTTTGAAGTAGTCGGTTCTGAGGCACAGCTCCTCCTGGCACCTCGACTGCCAGTGCTGAACTGGATGTTCAAGAGAAAGGTTCCCTCCACCCATCATGTTACTGATGCCACTTGAGGTAAATGGACTGTGTTGATTACACAGTGAGCTCAGACGGGGAACCTCAGTTGGACAGGAATCCTAGAGGTGATCATGGACTGGCCTGAAGGTAAGAAGTTTGGATCACCAGCAGAAGAGGTACTGCATGCTAAAGAGGCCCCATCATACAATGAACTACCAGAAAATGAAAAGAAATCTGCCCTGTTCACAGATGGATCATGTCATATTGTAGGGAAGCATCGCAGATGGAAAGCTGCTGTGTGGAGTCCCACACGACAAGTTGCAGAGGCCACCAAAGATTAAGGAGAATGAAGCCAATTTGCAGAGGTAAAGGCTGTCCAGCTGGCCTTAGAGGTTGCTGAACGGGAGAGGTGGCCAATGCCTTATCTTTACCCTGACTCATGGATGGTGGCAAATGCCTTATGGGGATGGTTACAGCAATGGGAACAAAACAAATGGCAAAGAAGGGGTAAACCTATTTGGGCTGCTGAACTGTGGAAAGACATTGCTGCCTGAATAAAGAATATGGTTGTAAAGGTGCATCATGTAGATGCTCATGTGTCCAAGAGTTGGGCTACTGAAGAACAACAACCATCAGGTAAGCCAAGCTGCCAGAGTTAAGTTGGCTCAAACAGACTTGGACTGGCAACACAAGAGTGAATTATTTCTAGCTCGGTGGGCCCATGAAACCTTGGTCCATCAAGGATGGGCTGCAACATATAAGTGGGCTAGAGACCAAGGGTGGACTTAACTATGGACGCTATTGCACAGGTTATTCATGACTGTGACACATGTGCCATAATTAAACAAGCCAAAAGGAAGAAGCCTCTCTGGGGGGAAGGGCGATGGCAGAAGTATAAATCTGGGGAGGCTTGGCAGGTTGATTATATCACTTTGCCACAAACTCGCAGTGGTAAATGTTGTATGCTTACCATGGTGGAGGCAATCACTGGGTGGCTTGAAACATATGCGGTACCCCATGGTACTGTCCGAAACACCATATTAGGTCTGGAGAAACAAGTTCTATGGTGGCACGGCACTCCAGAAAGAATTGAGTTAGATAATGGGGCTCATTTAAAAAATTCTCTTATAAACACTTGGGCTCAAGATCATGGCATTGAGTGGATTTATCACATACCCTATCATGCACCAGCCTCTGGTAAGATCGAACAATACAATGGGTTGTTAAACACCATGTTGAAAGCAATGGGTGGTAGAACATTTAGGCACTGGGAGAAGCATTTGGCGGAAGCCACCTGGTTTGTCAACACTCGAAGATCCATCACTTGCAATGGTCCTGCCAGCTCCCTACATACTGTCAAGGGAGATAAGGTCCCTGTAGTACATGTAAAGAACATGTTAGGAAAAGTGGTTTGAGTCTTTCAAGATTCTGGGAAAGGCAAACCTCTTCATGGGACTGTTTTTGCCCAGGGACGTGGGTCCACTTGGTGGGTGATGCAGAAAAATGGGGATGTGTTCCACCTGGGAATTTGATGTTGGGGGAGTACAGTCAGTAATTCCATGTGTGTGTGTATATATATATATATATGGGTTTGTGTGTGTGCGTGTTTAATGCTTGTTAATTATTGTTTTTTGTTTGTATATATTAAGCATGATGTAGTGATGTGGAATAATGGGTGGAATGTTATGGTTTTATGATTTTTGGTTACTGGTACTCCACATCATAACAGTGCACTGGGAGTTAAAGAGTTAATGCTCCAGTTCTGGGCACCTATCCAGAAGAGAAGTAGAACTACATACCCCGGGGTGCTTTGCATTCAGAGAGGAGATACAACCCCTGGCAAGTCACCTGATGTCCCTTTTCTCCTTCGGCTCTCCTCCCTGCTGCTCAACCCAACTGTGCATCTCACCTCAGTGTTATGGTGAGGCCTTCAGTTCTCGGTCTCTTTTTCTCTCATTATATTTGATTTATTAGCTTCAATTCTAATTATATGGTATTATAGTGTGTTATCTTGCATTCTGATACCATATTTAGTAAATTAGTTTGTTTCTCCTCAGATCGTTGCCGCTATTTTTAACTATTTGGGATCTCCTGTTTCCCCTTTCTGGAGGTGTGGATTCACGAATCCCTCCGCCCCGCCAGTCACAGAACGGGGCCAAACCAGCCCGTAAACCATTGACACTTCTGAGGCTCTGCCATGTCACTCACTCAGTAATTTCTGACCAAGTGGTGGATCTGGGAGAGGCTCACGGATGATCTGAGTGTTGGTGTGAAGACCTGTACAGGACAGGGAGCAGGTCTGAGTCCAGACCTGTGGGCTTCCAGACATCACCTGTAGCAGTAATGACTAGTGGGAGCAGGGCTGGTTAGAGGGGTCAGGTGGGGGTAATTCTGAGAAGGAAAAGGGGGGATGTACATGTATGTGCTGAGCAGAGGCACCCAAAAATATAGCACTGTGAATGCCCGCAATGTGTGTGACATCTTGCTGGCTGTAGGAAAACAAGAGGAGAGAGTGGGTAGATGTATTCAGAAGCAAATGAGACGAAATGACTCAGGCTTGAAAAGCATAATATGCCTGTCCTGATTTGAGGGCACCATAGAAGTGCGTGGCATTGTCAGGAATGATGCAAAAGGCTGATATTAAGTAAAACTATAAGCGAAAAAATCTCCACTTTGAAAGGAGAGAGCCTGCTCAGGATTGTTGAGAGAAAATTTTGAAAACTGCTATTAAAAGAAAAGAACCAATGAGGATGATATGTCAGAGTGGGAAAGAGTAACAATAGATCCAGAAATCCACGATGAAGAGATTAAAGTCAAGGGTATGAGTTGTTCTAGTAGATGTCCTCTATTACTAACCCCATTGAATGGGGAAAAGTTGCAAACCAATTTAAGTACAGAGATTTTAAGATAATGTTTTAAAGTAGGCTGCAGAGGGTCAGGTGTTCTTAGCGCTGGTGTCAAGCACTTCAAGCTGGTAAGTGATTACAGTGAGACCAGACTGGGGCACACATGCCTTTCTGAGCACACAATAGAGCAGTGTGGAAAAGCACGAGGTTCTGCAGGTGTGGGCTTTGTCTTGCAGCAGTGGACTGGGAGAAAGGAGCATGCCCACTGTGTGCCACACAGTGCTGTTGTGATGATAGGTCATGCAGACAATTGCTTTGAGATTATCAGATTTGGTTTTGAATTGTGACTTTTGTCACTTGGATATGGAAGATTATTTTCACTTTGAAAGACTGGAAAGTACTCTTTACCTCCTTTTTTTTTTTTCTTTCTTTCTTTTTTTGTTTTGTTTCCAAACAGCAGAAAGCTTTACCACTTTGTCCTAAAGTCTCAATCTTCAAAAGTGTAGAAATTTTAAAACTAAACAGAATGTCTGTTCTCCCATTTGTCATCTACAACTTGTGCTGTAAGTGTGAGGTTTTTTTTTTTGTTTGTTTTCTTCACAACATTGTACTAGCTCAGTTCTTACTGGGATTTCTTTTAGCCATATCCAAGCTGGTACCTTGATAGCTCGTACTGTACTGTTGAAGATAAATAGGTTCAGTATCTTCACTGTTCTATGCTCTGCTGTATTTGTGGGCACTTCTATTGTCCACTGATGTGCCAGTGGTTTTCTGTTGTACCTAGTGATGCTATAGGAAAAGAAGGCCTGTCTGCAGGACTGGTACAGGTGTGATACCAGGGTTATCCCAAGGGAAGTAGGAGGAATGTGTGGTGGTGGAGCTGTGCTTCTTGATGGCAGCCACTTGTTTGGCAGGCTTCACTGCATTGTAAGAGCTCGCTGTATGTTGTTAAATGGACATAAGTGGTATTAAGATTCTTTCCTTATATTCCTGTCCTAAAAGATAATAACAATGCTGGAGATTCAGGCACTGGTAACAATTATTTTTTAAGAGTTCTTTTTTTGCTTTTGGCAACACAGCCAAGACAGCTGATGTGTTCAGGGGTGGTGCAATGACGCCTGCAACTTGTCTGTGCTATAGTACTTGAAAGCAGTAGATCCCTTATCCAATCATTCACTGAACAGCTCATCTGAATAATCTGCCAGGTAGAGAAGATTCTGGGGTTAATTAAATTTGTGTCTCTGAACTGTGTGCAACCATAGATGAAATCATTTTCTTTATGTAAATGGGGACAGAAGGAGCAAATTTCCTCTAGCTGCCCTCAATTAAGAATGATCAGCTCAGCCACACTCCTGTCTTTTCAGCGTGGATCTAGAAAATAGAGACTTCTGCGCCTCCGTTAGAGTAGAGGGATGTGTTTGACATTGATACTAAGACTTCCTGTGCACTTCTGTTAAAGTAGTGCAAATTCTGTAAGTTAAACAAGCAATTATGTCGTTGACAGCATGGTAATAGCTCATCTATGGTGGCTCCTGACCTTTTTTTTATTTTTATTTTTTCACATGCCACCTTTCACAAGGGCTGTTAATCATTGCATTCACTAAACACTTTAAACAAAAACTTTATTTCCTTTAACCATGAATGATGAGGGTGATGACACAGATGATATAGTGATGTAAGAAAACAGCTCTGAAGTAAAACAGAGAGGAAGTATGAGAAATGCAAGAGTTTGAAACAAACAGCTGATCACTGGAGAGCAGAACCTGATGAGAAAACTAAGTATTCATCTCCCTCCACGAGCTGCATCTTAGCTTTTTGTTTTCCTTCAGTGTTTGCAGTCTCCTTATGCTGTCTACTGACTCCCATGCAGGAGAAGCAAGAGATGGGTGATACCTACAGCGTCACAGAGATACTAGGAATTTTAGGCATGAATAGTTGTTAGATACTATGAGGAATATTAAATGTATTCCAGCCAAGGATAAATGTGTTTGGCTGTGTGAAGTGGGCATCTGTGAGAACTAAAAATGCTGCTCTGTCTTCTCTTCATGTGCTGGTATGTATTCTAGAAAGAGTATGGGCTACAGACGTAGGAACTCATACCAGTTTGTTAACATGCTTCAAAGTGGGACAAGGGCAGAGGGGGGAGATGCATGGCTCGTTTCACTAGAATGGTGCCTACACTAGAGGGAAAAGTTGTTTTGAATGATGTTCATATACAGCTGTTTTCAAAGTGACCTTGTTTCTGTGCCTTGACACAACTTGAGCACTTTTTTTTAGTTAAGGTGTGCCTACATGCAACTTCTCTTCAGGGCTTTCTCATTTTCTTTCACTGCTCTATCTGGTAGTCTGCTGCTAAGGATAAAGTAGGCCTAATGGAGGAGGGCAGCAAGGGCTTCTCTTTTTCTAGGGGAAAAGCACAGAGCAGCTATTAATAATGAATTGTACCAAGCTGAGTGTTTGTAGTTCAGAAAGACCCTTCCTTATTGTTGGGAAATACAGCAAATTTCAAAGTACTGCAAGTCACCTGCTGTAGAATCACAGAATGGCTTGGGTTGGAAGGGACCTTAAAACCCTTTCAGTTCCAAGGCCTTGCTTTTGGCAGTGCTACTGCTCACTAGATCAACTGGGATGCCCTTTATGTGTGGAAGGCTAAAAACAAAGCAGCTGTTCTGAGACAAAAGCACTGACAGCTGGCTTGTGGTGCTGCTTCCTGATACAAATTAAAATTTATTTTCTATTATAGATTTATGCATTTGCAACATGTACTTTACTAATAAAGATTGCTTGGACTTCTTCAGACAGTATAGCTCAAATAGGCAAAACAAACTTTTGGCCACTCTGCTTTTCTCAAGCTGAATGTAGTATCTGAATTCTGATTAAGCCAAAAATACTTGAACTGTCTGTTGAATTTCTCAGAACTGTATGATATAAATTTATAGTGTAAAAGCAGGACAGTTTGTTAAAAAAGGAGCCTTATTTCCTGAGTCAAACTACTTCAGTCTTTCAAGATGCAGAAAGAAATAGCAAACGTGTCAACAGCAGTAAAACTGGATTTCAAGCATTTGGGGTCATTTTTGCAAATCTAGAGGTTATCAGCAAGTTAATAGAATAATTGCAAAAGCCATGGTAGCCTGCAGAGAACTGGAAAACAGATCAAAAGAGACAGCTCTGAAGTGTAGCTCAGACTGTCTTGCTACGTTTCAGGCTGCTGCTTCCTATTGCAGTGTTTGTGTTTGTATCCAGGTGCTGGAAAAGCACAGTACTGCTGACTTGTGTTCACATTCTGCCCAACTGTAGAGCGTTTTCTGAAGAGCTGCATCTGTATACAGCTGATTCCCATGTTTTTACTCTAAAATGAGTTACCTTGCACAGCTGCTTTTGAATGCTGCTATGTTCCAGTTTTCAAACTTGCTCCCTAGTTTTTCATGACAATTTTGAATTTTAGCTCCATCTTCATTTATTTTGTCCCTGCCTGTTTTGTATCACCTACAGATTCAATACTTTATATTCGGTTTCCTAAATGTCTGGGCTTCCATTTTTGAACTGGAGTATAAAAAATCACCTTATTTGGCTTAATTGCATTTAATATAAATTAAAATGCTCGTCTTCCCTCAGAACTTTTCTAATGTTTATTAAACTGAAATATGGCAAATTTTCTTTGTTGCTTTCCCTTGTTTAAGGGACAAAGCTCTTGACCTGTGGATATTCTGAAAGGGTTCTTTTCAAAGGCTGTTGCAGCAACTGCTGAGTCCTTCAATTTACTTGTTTAGCTACCCTTTGCAAGAAACACCACGTCAAGCTGAATTAGCAACTACTGTCACCAACTGACTATTGTTGTTTTGAGTTCTTTAAAAATGACTCTTAACTGTTAAGAACTATACAGAAAAAAAAAAAACCACAGAAATAAGATTCTTGTATCTGTTTTATTACAAATTAAATAATATTTCGGAGTTAAAGATAAAAAAAAAAATTTTTTTATTCTCAGATTGGTTATTCTGCCTTTTTTTGAAGTCTTCAAGCACAGAAATTCCTCGAAAATTCTTGCTTCCTCTTCATTCAAATTAGTGAGTGGCTGATGAATGATTATTTGGTTCTTGCAAAGTTTCTGAAAAATATATCATGAAAATGGAGGAGGAAAGTAAATTTCTTGATGTTTTACTTGCTTATGAGAAGAATCCTGCCACATCAGTAGCAGCAGTTGATGCCCTCATCATCATAGAATCGTGGAATGGTTTGGGTTGGAAGGGACCTTTCAGATCATCTAGTTCCAGCCCCCCTCCTTTAGGCAGGGATACCTCCTAGACCAGGTTGTTCAAAGCCCCATGCAGCCTGGCCTTCAATGCTTCCAGGGAGGGGACACTGACAACCTCACTGGGCAACCTGTTCCAGTGCCTCATCACTCTAACATCTTCTTCCTAATATCGAGCCTAATTCTACCCTTTTCCAGTTTAAAACCATTTCCTCTTGTCCTATCTCTACCTGCCCTTATAAAAAGTCCCACCCCAGCTTTCCTGTAGGCCCCTTTCAGGTACTAGAAGGCTGCAATAAGGTCTCATCAGAGCCTCTTCTTCTGAAGGCTGAAAAGCCCCAGCTCTCTCAGCCTGTCTTCAGATGGAGGTTCTATAGCCCTCTGATCATCTCTGAGGCCCTCCTCTAGACCTGCTCCAACAACTTCATGTCCTTCTTTTACTGGGAGCTCCAGAACTGAACACAGTACTCCAGGTAGGGTCTCACAAGAGCAGAGTAGAGGGGCAGAATCACCTCTCTCAACCTGCTGGTCGTACTTCTCTCGATGCAGTCCAGGATCAGTTGGCTTTCTGGTCTGCAAGCACACATTACCAGGTCATGTTACATCTTTCATCAGTCAACACCCCTAAATCCATTCTCCTCAGAATGGTTGCTCTCAAGCCATTCTCCCCCCAGCCTACATCTGCACTTGAGATTGCCCTGGCCTAGAGGCAGGACCTTGCACTTGGCCTTGTTGAACTTCATGAGGCTGGCATGAGCCCACCTCTCAAGCTTTTCCAGGTCCCTCTGGATAGCATCCCTTCCCTCTAGCTTCTCAACTGCACCACTCAGCTTGGTGTCCGCTGCAATGCTGAGGGTTCACTCAATCACACTGTCCATGTTACCTGTGCAGAAGTTAAATAACACCAGTCCCAACATCGATCCCTGAGAAATGCCACTCATCACTGGTCTTCACTTGGACATTGAGACACTGACCACAACTCTCTGCATGTGACCATCCAGCCAATTCCTTATCCAGTGAGTGGTCCATCCATCAAATCCATTTTTTTTTTCCATTTTGGTGACCAGGATGTTATGTGGGATGGTGTCAAATGCTTTGCACAAGTCCAGGCAGATGATGTCTGTTGCTCTTTTTTATCTACTGACTCTGTAATTCCATCATAAAAGGCCACCAAGTTTGTCAGGCATGATTTACCTTTGGTTAAGCCATGTTGCTTACCACCAATCACCTCATCTTTATTTTCCATGTGCCTTAGTAGGGTCTTCAGGAGGATCTGCTCCATGATCTTACCAGGCACAGAAGTGAACGTGACACCTGATCCCTGGATCTTCTTTTTTTTCCCCATCTTGAAAATGCAGATTATGTTTTCCCTTGTTCAATCAATGGGGACTTCACCAGACTGCCGTGACCTTTCAAATATGGTGGATAGTGGCTTGGCAACTTCATCCACCAGTTCCCACAGAACCTATGGATGGATCTCATTGGGTCCCATGGACTTGTGCACCTTCATGTTCTTTAGATGATCTCAAACCTGATCTTCACTTACAGCAGGCAGATCTACCTTCTCCAAGTTCTTACTATTGCTTTCTGCAATGTGAGTGGTGTGGCTAAAACCCTTGCCAGTGATGACTGAGGCCAGAAAGTCACTGAGCATCTCAGCCTTCTCCATATCCCTTGTGACCAGGTCTCCAGTTTCCTTTCAGAGATGGCCCACATCCTCCCTGGCCTTCTTTTTGTCACTGATGTAAAAAAAAATAAAAAGCATTTTTTTTGGTAGCATTTCTTCTTGTTCTCCTTTATGTACATGGCTAGATTCAATTCTGTCTAGCTTTTAGCTTTTCTAACCTGATCCCTGGCTGCTCAGACAGCTCCTTTGTAGTCCTCCCAGGTAACCTGTTCCTGCTTTCTCTCCCTATAAAATTTCTTTTTGAGCTTAAGTAAGTCCAAGAGCTCCTTGTTGATCCACAGAGGTCGCCTGGCATTCTTGCTTGCCTTCCTTTTTCTCAGGATGCACTGCTTCTGGGCTTAGAGGAAATCGTCCTTGGATACCTATGAGCTTTCTTGGGCCCCTATTCCCTCCAGAGCTTTTCTCCCATGTCGCTCTGCCAAACAGTTCCCTGAAGAGTTCAAGGTCTGCTCTCTTGAAGTCCAGAGTTGCAAGCTTGCTGTGCACCCTCTTAGTCACCCTGAGGATTTTAAACTCCATCATTTCGTGGTCACTACAGACAGCCAAGGCAGCCCTTGGGCTTCGTGTTATTCGCCAGTTGTTGGTGAGGACAAGGTCCACCATAGCACCTTTTCTCGTGGGTTCCTTTACTACTTGGAAGAGGAAGTTATCATCAGCACATTCTGGGAACCTCTTCAATTTCTGGTGCATTGCTGTGTTGTCCCTCCAACAGATACCAGGGTTGTTGAAATCCCCCATGAGAACCATGTTTTGTGAATGTGTAGCTGCTCCTATCTGTTTATAGAGGGCCTCATCCACTTGCTCTTCCCAATCAGGCAGCCTTTAGCAGACTCCAACTACTTCCCCTGCCTTTCATTTAACCCTAACTTATAAGCTCTCTGTCAGCTCCTTGTCTATGCCCAGGTGGAGCTTCATGGACTCCAGGTGGCCACTGATGTAGAGGGCAACACCCCCTCACCTTTTCCCCTGCTTGTCTTTCCTAAGTACCTGTCAACGGTTTAAGGGCTGGTCCAGCCCGGTTCCGCGACTAGTGGGGCGGAGGGATTTCGCAAATGACCTGCGCCCTTATATCTGTTCCCTTGAGCAGGAATGATAACAGTACTCGAAAAGACTCTTGGGGAACGTAGTTCTTCTCTTCCAGACAGGTACCCGGAGCTAAAGCATTTGCTCCTTAACTCCCAGTACACTGCATGATGTTGTGATGTGGAATACTGATAACCCAAAATCATAAAACCATGACAGTACCTTATACTCATCTATTCCTACATTCCAGTCATAAGAGTCATCCCACCACATCTCAGTGATGTCAGTGACGTCATAGCCCTGTAGGCATGCACATGCCTACAACTCCTCCTGCTTGTTCCCCATGCTCCAGGCATTGCAGTACAGGCACTTGAGTTGGGCTCCCATGGAGGCTGATTTACCAATTAGAATTCCCTTATCCTGAACTTCAGGTGCTGTCTTACTGGCCTATGATTCTACTCCAGGCCCAGGGTATCCATTACCATTGTCAGCCTCAAAGTGCAGTGATTTGAGGATCCCCACCCCCAGCAGCTCTAGTTTAAAGCCTGTCTGATTAAATTGGAAAGCCATCATCAGTGACTTTCTTACAAAAGTGGGTGGGAGGGAATGACAAGAAGCCTTAAGAGATTCAGGGTTTCAATTTCAGCAAACTCAAATGGTGATTTGCTTTGTATATTTTTATCTATAGGGAGACAAACTTATTTTTTCTTCATACCCTGTCTATGTCTTTCTCAACATATAGAAGAACTGAGACTTTGCTGGAGGGAGTGGAACAGCAACAAATATTTTTTAAAATGTATTCTTCTAAACTTTTAGATGGCAAATATTCTGATATAGATAATACCTCTTGCAGCGATTGCAGGCACATAGATTCTTTTAGATGATGAATAGAAAATAAAGATTTGCCCCCAGCATTTTGAGAATGAAGTGCACGCATATGCAGCAACATTTACCTACTTCTGTTTGGTTGCATTTTGTGAGGGGCAGCCTTTGACCAATTATATTACATACTTACCTTTTTTCCAAAAACTACATCAGGCTAAAAACCCATTGTGTCTTCTACAGTGGATTGAATCCCCACTCCACTACATATGGTGCCGTCAAATCCATGCACACTCACCTGCTGTGTATCATAAAATCAGTTAGTTGAAAGATTCAGTCAGTGATAATTTTATAGAATGTAGAATTTTAGTGTCACCTGTGTCCCTATGATCTTTTTAGGTTGATGGTTACTCTAGTAATCTTAACAGTCACAAGGTAAAGCTGCACATATCATCCAACTTCATGCATCTGGTATCTTGCTTTATCTCTTGTTTCAAATGCCTACATTGCTCTTTTGAGAAAACTACCACTTTAGATCTTAAGTAAAAGGATACAGTGTTCAGATGCCTTGTCTTTCTCCGTGTCCAGCCACTGCAACGATCATTGCTAAGCTCTGCCAGTACTGATGATTAAAATATAAAACTGAAAGACTCCTTTATCAGTACTTCGTGTGAATGATCTTGACTCTTATGAAGACTGGATAGTTTCACAAGCAAAATGATAAGAGAAAGATTTCTAAGACTGCTGAATGTTGTTTTCCAAAACTTTGCTTGTTTGTAATTTGTACATAATATTCCATTAAAAATTCAAAACAAGCAAATTTCAGAACAGCTTATTCGACTTTATGCATGCTAATTTTACCTTCAGAATACGGTGTTTGAATGGCAGTCTTTTGTGTGTGTGTGTGTGCGTGTGTGCTTAAGGGATGCTTTTGCAAAGCAGCACATTGAAAAATGTGCGTCTGCCAATAAACATTTTAGCAATTTCCCATATTTACATTTTTCAGCTCCAGCAGAATGTGGCACATTCTTTACTAAATAATTAGCTCAGCCAAGGAAATCAAGTTTTGTTGTTTCTGACTAAATGTACCAAAAACTATGTACACATTACATTTATGTAAATAATTGAATCTAGAGCTAAGCAAAGGAAAAAGGTTTTTATTATCTGTTAAAGTTGTTCTTGTTTGATAATTTAAGAAACTTGCAGTTTGGGTGTTGCTGTTTCTTCTTGTATCTGACTCCAGTACGTACCTCATTAGGACTGCATAAATCACAAAGTTGGGCTGTGCACATTGTTTTGCTCTGTTGTGTTAGTTGAGCTTCAGTCTGTTTAACTGTACTCAGGCACTTGCATATAAAGTTAAGCACATGCATATTAATTCCACTAAATCAGAAGAGATCACTTCCTACTTGAATGCTTTGCTTAATTGGATGCTGAGTGACTGTAGCTTTTCTGATACAAATACAATTGCTGCATATAGCTGGTGCTGTTTTCAGAGGTAGAGTTATGGCAGAGCAGACTTTTTGATGATGTCACTGAAAACATACTGAAATTTTTGTAATTGAAATATTTTCTCTTTTAGAAGTAAATTATAAGAAGACTCTTATATTGTAGCTAATCACAAGCAAAGGAATTTAGATGGAAGTCCTTACATAAACATTTTCTTTTCCTTTTAGCTTATTAAAATTCCCAAAGTTGATCACCCAAATGAATCGCATACATTTAACTTCTACTTGTCAAATGTTGGCAAAGATAACCCTCAGGGAAGCTTTGACTGTGTCCAGCAAACTGCCTCAAGGTAAGTTTTACTTAACATTTTCTTTCATGGCAAATCTAAGCAGATTCTGTGGCTTTTAGCATGTAGCAAAAATCTTTAACAGATGCATGCTCTTAGTGATGAGCTGCAGTAAAAAAAAAAAAAAAAAAAAAAATCCTAGCAGTAGCATAATTTTTTGTTTATTATAAATACTACCTTTTACATAGAGTTCTTCTGGTTTTGCTTTAAAAAGAAGAAGCTTTGAGTACTTTTTCACCTCTTCATGCTATTTTTAAAAGCATTTGGAGTTCAGTATCATTCAAGCTAGACCAGGTCCATTCTCCAACCATATGTAAATATAACTGGCAGCATGCTGGTAGGATAGCCATAATGGATAGTTGTCTGACTTCAAGAACCACATAAATCGGTGACCTTACCCATAACTGCATGACTGCTGCACTTCAGAGCCCAAACACAGTACAGCAGCACTTTGTCCTGGTTCATTTCAGTCAAAGTAAAAAGTGTTAATATCTAACTAATGGCCAAGAAAATGCTATATTTCTATGTCAGGTTTTCCTCAGCTCCTAGAATAATGCACTCAGTGTAGTATTGATGTGAACAATTGTCCATCTTGTTCATTAGGAAGTTGCAGGCAGATTTCATTTATTCACATTGGAAGCTGATAGCAAACGGCCACTCAAGCTTGTCTCAGAAAGGTGCTAATCATGTTCATGGTCACAGAAAAGCTTCTGCCCTGACTCTGGAAACATGGGACTTGTCTAGATAGAGAATTTTGCCAGCAGTATGAAAATGAGCTGATTGAATAACTCTCTGCCTGACAGAAGATCTCTAAACATCCTCTTTCTCTGTGTTAGCTCTCTTCTACTACAATGCAGCCTTTCTGTGAACTCATGTAACTGATGGAACCACTAAAAGCTGAATGGTTTAGTGGTCTCAGGCTTGGAGTGGTGTGTTTTGGTAGTTCTTTTTTTGTTTTAACTTATGTCTGAAAGGGGTCAGACAGGTGCTGAGGCGCAGAGTAAGCCTACAGGAGTGCATGTTGGGTCGAGAGGTCTTGCTTCTTCTCCTTTCTTTTGTCTGATTGAAAGTTCCACCTGTGTACTGCAGCTGCTGGTGTACCGAGGCTGCTGCCAGCCCCCAATTAGAAAACCATTAAGAGACCTTCAGGAGAGCCATTGTGGAGGACTCAAAATTCTTCTGAGAGATACTGCATCAGGCTCCTTGTGTAGGCAACGTACAGAAGTCCTCAAGTCTGACTTCAGTGTTTCACCAAGCCTCTCTGTGTGCTCTTTGTTGCTTGGGAAGGAGCAGCTTCGGTTAAACCGAATTCATTTTATGAGTAAGACTAAATTTAAGCACTTTTAGTTAGAAATAATTCTGAATAATATGCCTAGATACTTTGAATGTGGCTCTGCAAAATCTAATTCATATGAGTTTTCACCAGTTCCTCTGTAGTCAGCTCTTGGTCTGTCCAAGTATTTTATGCAGAATCATTTAAAAAAATAATTCATAAGGGACCTCTGGAGAGTATTTGGTTTCCTGCTGAAGGTGGGTCCTGCTGAAGGTGGCTTCAAAACTGGCTTTAGTTCTGCAGTCCATTCTACAGTAGGTTGCACAGTGCCCTTGGTCAGTGCCGAGAAGCTCCCACGGTGTAAACCTTTTCTGAGCTCTGTTCCATCTGTTCTTTGGAATATTTTAGAGCTGCTCTGGGAGCTGTACCGTGCTCTAGGCCTGCCACACAGGACCCCTTATCTTTTTGACTTCATGTCAGGCCACTACAGTCCTACAAGGTGGTGGCATGCCACATGCTACTGACCACTGCATGATACTTTGGTGTTGGTGATGGTCCTTCTTGAACTGTTCAGTCCCTATGGTGTATAAAGACAGCAGTGTTTGAGGAAGTGTGCAGTAGATAGAACTTGTGCTCTAGATGGCAAGAACTATTTTGTTTTGTAAATGCTGTGATTTTAGAGCAATAAATAATGCCAAAAATACAGCTCTGGGCTTTGGTTGGACAAAATCGTAGCTGTATCCTGAGATACTATGCAGTGGCTTGGCTTGGTCCACCTTTGTGACTTTCAGAAACAACTTGGTAAGTTAAGAAACAAGGTGCCAAATGTTCCTCAGCCTTTCTTTATGGAACCTTTGCTAGGTGGTTCAAATCATCTTTAGTATTGTTCAGAATGTTCTTGGCTAGTGCAGCCTAGCATCCTTTCTCTGTTTGGAGGTGTTGCTGAGGTGAGTGCTGTACAGAATTGTTAACAGCCATAATCACTAAACCAGGCTAAATTAAGTTGCTTTTAGGCTATATAGGCTATCTAGGCTACATATGTGCTTATCTGGCTGAGTGTATTGCACCATAAAAATGCATTTAAACTTATCCAGGAGAAATGAGGAAGCAGGTCTGGGGAAAATCTCCCTTTTCACGTAGTTTGGAACTGCTGTCACCACCTCTGTCCATGAGTGACTGCTGATGTCTGCAGCTGCTGTGAACACAAGGCAGAAATCCTAGAGGACTGTGCTTCTTCAGAAACCTGATGCCCACCTGAACTTTGCTGAGGAGACACCATATCTTGTTTTGCATTCTTTCCTCTTGCATGGGGCTTTAGTCTAAGTGTCCCTTATTATATACACATCCCCAGAGAAGCAGATGGTTAAACCACAAGTGCTACAGATTGCCATCAAACAACGAGTCAGCAGAGAGGATCCTGAAACAGTTCAGGATAGCAAGTAGCATGCAAACTTTAGGGAAGGTCTGGCTCACCTCTCTTGAACCTTGCAGGGACTTAAACAGTGATGTCAAGACATCTGCCTTTGACAGAGAGAGGAAGCGGGTGACTTTCAAATGTGTACTTAACTGCTGAGCATGACTTGAGAAGGCTCTAAGACACGAGTGTCCAACTTTTTCTTGCCTGGGCCACACTGAGTGAAGAGGAATTGTACTGGGCTCCATTTACACGTTACTCCAAAAGTACTGCCTCCTATTTATTTCCATGGAAACTCAGTAGATACAAAGAGCACAAAAACACTATTTGATAGAGCAAATTCTCAGCTACTAAACACTCTTTTTCAACACGGTCACCAGCATTAGCTGTGCATTTTCACCAGCAATAAACAAGAGCCTACCTGCTGCACTCATAAAAATCTGCACCAGCAGAGGTGACCCACTGTCACTGTCTGCCACTGCTGAAACGCACCACCCACTGCCTCACTGTGCTCACATTCCCTGTTTGGTCTCCATAAACAGTCAGCAAGTGCTGATGAATGTCAGTGGGTGCCATTTTTTCAGTCACACAGCTTTACTGCAACTGCACTTCCATGTCACGTGCCATTTTGTCAGACTGTTCCTCCGTTGCCATCTGTCACACAGCAACAATATGAAGTGGGATGTTGGTGGGAAGGTCCAACCTCTGCTGGCATACCGCCAACATCTGCCTCTGACGTTGTGGGCCAACGTCATAAAATAGGAGGCATTACTTTCAGAACAGGCGCTTGTAAAATATACAGTGTTGTTAATATATAAATAACAAAGAATTTAAATCTATTTCTTAAAACCTTAAAAAAAAAAAAAAGAGAGAGAGAGAGAGAGAGAGAGGAACAAAATCATAAAACTAGTGGGATATTTGACCATGTTTTTGTGAAACTGATGCTTCAGTCAAGTTCGATGGCAGGGGTTACAGTTCTCAGTGAGCTCTCAAAACATTCAGTAGAGATTTTTGATGAAATTTTACTCTTCCCGTGCTCCATCCTTGCAAGTTATTGTTCAAAAATGTACATACTGCCAAAAGGCGATGACACTGAATAAAGTATGATTGTGAAGCTAGGGATGTTTCTCTCTGGTAAGAGAGCAAGTGTGAAAGTCTGGTAAAGAGGCACGATCAGATTTTTGAGTTGAATGTCTCATTGCAACGCTATATATTCCCTTTGAAAATTTGCAGGTAATGTATGTGTATCAACTGAAAATGGAGTCACAAACATAAATTGATGACTTTTTGGTGGTCTTGAATCCTATTCTCAAACTACTTTATCAAAACTGAAAGCACAGCTGTGTATTCTTAGCTGTTCAGAGCCTTGTGTTTAGCCAGTGTGTCACAGTGCATACAGTTATTTGCCATCACTTGAGTCAGCACTGCCATCGCCATGCCCTGCTTTCAGTCGATGCAGTGTTAATAGCACACCAGTAGTTTGGTTGTTGCTGAGCAATGAGTGCGTGCCTGGTGCTGCTCCAGTGTGAAAAGCCACCTCCATGATGGCACAGGGCATGGGCTGGGCACACTGCCAGCTATGCTGGGCATCATGCGGCCTGTGGGCTGCAGGTTGGGCATGCCTGCTTAAAGGCATTTAGTGCATAGAGTGCATATAGTTTGGATGTCAGTCTGCTTTAGTTTGCATTGTAATCTGAGTAGTTTACAGTAGATTTTTGTACAGCAACTCATACTATCCTGAGCTTGCCTCTTGAGTGTGATTATATGAGAATATTGTAAATATATTGACAGATAACATTGATAAAACAACAGTGTTTCATTTGCAGAATGATTTGAAACGTATATGACCTAGTGGTGAGAACTGAAAAGCATTTTTCTTTGCCGGACAGAGCAGGTTTTTGGGTTTCTAATACAACCATACTTCTAGACTTGAAATAGTGCTTGGGCTCATTTTTTCTCAATGTTTTTATAGTTCTGGAGCCTCACAACTGAGTAGCCTGGGACTTATACAGAATAAAATTACAGTATGTGCAACAAATGATTCCTATCAGATGACCAAAGAGCGCATGACCCAAGCAGAAGAGGAATTACGCAATCGAAGTGCAAAGGTTATTAAGCCTGGTGGACCATATTTAGGTATGGTTGCATTTCCTTTTCTACTAGATGTCTGTAAGCTTTCAAAATCAGTAATTGGTCCTTTCATCATACTGTTAGCAGAGTTTATGTGTTCAGAAGACTGAGTTTTAGGTGGCTCACTATCATATTGCAGATTTAACATCTGTTGCTGCATTAGAGGATGGCTTTATTTTTCTTCTGGAAAGCCTGCCAGCTCTTCCTTATTCCTGTATTGCTTGGCTGGTAAAACTTTTGACCATTGAGGTGCAGGGTTTTAACTTTCCACAGACATACCTTCTCTGTTTTAGTAACTGATGTTTTGGTTCTGTAACAACACTTTAGAATACTGTGTTAAACCAATACTTGTATTAGTAATAAAAAATAAAAATAACATCAAGGACATCTCTTACACAAATTCAAACACTTGCTTCAAAAAATTGTGCTTTTCATACACGTTAATCAGATTTTGTTTATTCCTTTATCATGAATGAGCTATTGTTACTCTAAAACCATATTTTTTCCATAAACAATGCTCAAAGTAAAATAACTGTCATCTGCATGTGGATTTCATCATTTTGCACAGAATAAAACATACAGGTGACACTGCATCATTAAACCATTTTGAGTAATGTTTCTCCAAGGAGCATGAAGATGATTGGAGATAAGAGTCCTGGTGAGCACGCAGCACTGTGGCTGGACATGGCAGTGAGCTAGACAGGCCACAGCAACCTCTGTGCAGAAAAAGCCAGCATGTGCTGGGCTTTGTCCCTGTGCTGACACAGACACCTCTGCCATGGCAAGCTGCGTGCTCCTGAGTCTCCTCTGTCTGCAGAACCTTCTCAGAATTGTAAAATGAAGAGCAAGTGGCCTCTGTTGTGGGTATACAGATGGGAATAGGTTATTACTGGGACTGGGACGTGCACTGTCCAGGCTGCAAGGTGAGATGTGCCATGTTGCTGCATTCTGCAACTCCATTTTACATGGATATCATCTGTGTTCTTCATGGTGATTGCTTAAACAGCCTCCAAGTGAATGTTTTTAAGTTAAACAAATGGGGTCTGAAGATGAGCAGCAGGAGAATGATGGTGTTTGGGGATGCTTCTGTTTCCGGCTGGCGTAGGCAAAGATAAGGTAGGACAGGGTTAAATTGCTGCTGAGGTATGGAGGGTGGCTTTCAGCATGCTTCATACAGGACAGATTGGGAGCTGGGGTTGTCACCCGTTGTAATATGTGGTTATGTTTTCAGTTGATTTTTTCAAAGTGACTCAGAGACATAAGGTGTTTGCTTGAATGCCACATACGCTATCTGTAGTGCCAGGGATGCGTATCTAAATTGTGTTTACCTTGTCACAACACATCAAATGCATTCATACACAACTGGCAAGTTCACGCTGCTCCAAAAATGTAGTCATGTGTCTTTTTGTGGTTAGGTTTGTTCTTGAAAACCAAAAAGGCAGAACCTGAAGATAGAAAGGTTGTAGAGATTTGGCCTTCACTGCAAAATGGCAATAAATTTTTACTGTTCCTGGGAATAGCAGTATATAAACACAACTATGTGCTGTTCTCTTTCCTGTGACTACAGAAATTTCCTGAATTCCAAGCATGGCTGTTGGAAGAGAGGTAGAGCTTCAGTTCTTATGACACATACTCACTAGCCTCCCTCATGTACCAAACATGAATTGTTAGCATCTGAAAAATGCCTAGTTTGTCTCACATCCATTACATTTTATGGAATGTTGCAAGATTTTTGTTTGTTTGTTTGTTTGTTTTCTGTTCTGTAGCCGATGCTGTTTAAAAACAGAGTAGAGAAGTTGAGGGCTTTTCCTGGGAAACTCAAGTTATTGGTTGACTGCTGTTGCTTTAACATTCTGGATTCGCTGTTTGCAAGCACTTGCATTGTTCTTCCAGTTGAGAAATATGAGTTGTTGTAGAGTTTGATCTGCAGGCTTTCTTTTAAAACTTCTTTGTCATGGTTCCAAGAACTGTTAGATTTTTTATGTATTGTTTCTGCTAAACTTGATGGCCTTATGTAACAAGAAGGGAGAATTGTTCTTGTTCAAACGAGTAGGTCAGGCGATGAATATCAGGCTGGTAGTCTCTTTAAGCAGCAGTGCTATTAATTGTTTAGACTTGGTCTCCTTTGGCATTAATGAGGAACACTTTAATTATATAGAAAGCCTTTTCTTCAAACCGTATTGTTCCAAAAATAATCTGATTTATTTTATTTGGTGCTTAAGATCATAAATAGAAAAAATAATAAAATCAGCATCTATATAACTATACCACTAAAGTAGTCCTAACAATATAGCTGATTTACCTGATTTTTACTGTATTGAATAGTTTCTTAATTTCTACCTTAATGCATCTTTACTCTGTACATTGCCAGTGGATCTTAAAATGCTAACCAAATCCAGTTCTTGCAGATTATGTGGCCTAGTAATCTTGTTAAAATCAAATTCCTTGTCTTCTCCCAAACTCCCACATAACTTTTTTTTTTTTTTTAACCCTTAATTTAGGAAAAAGAGTACAGATAAGAAAAGCACCACAAAGCATTCCAGATCCTGTGCCTGAAAGGAAGAGGTCAACACCCATAAACCCAGCAAATACAATACGGAGGACTCATGCAAACAACGCTGTTTCTCAGCGACCATACAGAGACAGAGTGATTCACTTACTGGCACTGAAGACCTACAAGAAACCAGAGTTACTTGCTCGTTTGCAGAGAGATGGTGTCAACCTGAAGGACAGGAATTCCCTTACAGCTGTCCTGCAGCAGGTGAGATCATGGTTGCCAGCATTTTTTTTTATTTTTTTTTTTTTTACCCCTGCTATTCTTTTAGTCATAATTTTGGGATGTGTACTCCCATATTTAAATGAGAAAATAATAAACACCTTGAATAATCCTCTCACCGTTCAAGTGTTTCAACTGACTTTATGCACGTGCTTCAAAATGCAAGCCAAAGTGAGGGAAGGAAAGATTAAAAGATATGTGGGGGGTAGTTTTGTTTTCCTGGGATGGCAGGCAGCAATTAACTATTTTTAGCTTTGTTGCTCCTAAAGACTTTTTTTTTCCTCCCTCTGTTGAAGAAGAAACTGCTGAACTAGGTAATTAAGAGAACCTGACCATGCTTTCTCTCAATTGCTTGATGTAGCTCTTTGTAGTACTTAATATTTCTTGCCCCAAACTTCTGTGGAGCAAAGTCCACTAACTAAGTTATTATTGCACGTGCATGTAGCTGGTGGCCTGTATATGGTCAGTACCTCTTCTTGGGATCTGACAGGACTGTGATTCAGTGAAGGGAGTCTTAGCAAACAGTAAATGAGAAAGTCAGTGGTCTTCACTGGGGAAAAATAACTGCTTTGCTACCATATGGATTCTGTCCTTATCTTTCTTGCAGGCTTTTTCCCTGTGTGCTAGTTTCTTCAGTGCCCTGCTGAGTTGAGTTCCCATTGCATTTCTGTATCATATTCATCAAAATCACCAGTAGGCCTGTAGCATGATGTAGATGAGAATTCTAAGCTCTGTGTGTCATATACTGCTACTTTTTTAAACAAAATAGTTCTGATAAGGCTCATTAAGATAGCATATGATGTTTTTAATACTACCTGTTCCCACAGACTGATGACTGTATTGTGTATGTAAAGTGGGAGTACTTCCTGTGTGTTTAGAATAGTTTCGAAAACTACTACAGTGAGTAACTCAATATTTATGCAGTTTTAGTTGATCCTGCACTGAATTTTAAACAGCGGTTGTTCAAATAAGTTAAGTATTGTTTAGTTTGTCCAGAACAATGACAAGGTTTTTTGTTGTTGTTTTTTTTTTTTACCTCAAAAATGTGCAATTTAAAGAGCCATGTTCTTATGTATGAATTTAATCAACTTCATAAATAATTAATTTTGTATTTTAAGTTTCAGAAGCTCGGCTTACTAGAGTAAAAAAACATATGACAATCATTTCCTTTTCCATTATTTTTGACAATGTTTAGAGAGTTTCTTGGAGTCTCTTTCTATTATGTAGTGTGAGTTGTGTAAAGGTATTAGTTTGCATTGAAATCAACAAGTTAGCAGCACTACACCATAGAAAGCCTTGTTGACATTTTTCTTATCTTCATTATTAGTTTTCTAGGAGCCTAAAGTCAGGAACCAAAACTGTGTTCTCACATGCATAGATTTCATTATATTAGAATGCAGCTTTAATTCAGTTTTTAACACAGCTTATAGATTCACCACGTTTTGTTTACTTTGAATTATTCTTAAGCAGAGGAGACACGCACACAAATTAGCAGTATTCATCCACAGTGTCAATAAAATTAAATTCAGGTGTGAGAATGTGTCAGAAAAGACAGCAAAAAATAAAGTATGCTTAACCCACTAGCACATTTAAATCCTCCTTCTTTGATCATCGGCATTCACACCTTTTAATAGTAAACATTACAGAAGAGAAAATGATCAAAGCAGCACAAAGTGGTTGTGGTGTGTGCAAAGTAATTGAGCATTTTGTATGAGGTAAATGGACTGACACTGTGTTTCTTTGAGATTTTCTCTGGAAGTTTGAGCAGGTATCGGAGCAGGAAGCCTGAAACAGCGCTTTGGGTGTCACTAGTCATGAGATTTTGCAAGAGCTAACTTGAATTTTTTTAGTATGCTCTGTGTTATTCTTAAGGAAGATTAAAAAAACAACAACAAAGCAACATATTTTCAGAGACACGTGACTTTCTCATGATAGCACCTTGCTACAGTCAGCTGTCTGCCTGCAAGAGAAAGGATGCATCTGTACATCACTTTGTTGGCTCTACATCTTGATTCCTAAATAGGTCTTGATAAGTATTACCACAGTTACCTTTCCACCTGTAAACAGCCCATGTGGCTTAAAACTAATGGAATGGATGAAAACTTATTTATACTAAAAGAATAAGTGTATTTTCGTTATCAAGTAAGCCTTTTCAATAGAAAGGTGTAGTTTCTTGTGGTGCAGTCACTTGAGAAAGAAAACTGATTCTATTTACAAGACAAGTGATGGCAAAAGAAGCTGCTCTTGCTCCTTCTGCAGCCATTGAGGTGGTGACAGAAGCATTTTCCAGGGGCTGTTGTGCTCTGCTATCACAGTGCAGCACTGTCAAACACAGGGATTGCTGGTGTCATCCTGGAGTGGAGCAGCTCAGGTCTCTCCACATACTTCACTCTGGCATAGCTGTATTTAAAGACAGAGATAAGTGATTCAGAGAAAAGTTTTTTTCTTAAGAGTACAATTCATAGAAGCTTGCAGCTTTGGGGGATTTTTTACATTCAAACTTTTATATCCAAATTTGGCCACATTTCTGAGGATCAGCATGCATTACATGGGAACCTTCAGTTCTAAAAACTGGTGCTTGATTTTGTTTACGTTGTTGGTTTAGCTGTACATGACCACTGTGGTTTACATTTGGGTATAATTGTCTTTTTTTTTTTGTTTTTGTTCCTTTTGTATATGTCTAGGTAGCCAACTTGAATCCCAAGGATAATTCTTATACTCTGAAGGATTATTTATATAAAGACATTCAGAAAGACTGGCCTGGATACAATGAAGTTGATAAACAGACATTGGAGTTAATACTTTCTAGGTAAATTCAGTTCTCTCACGTGGGTGTCGAACTTTTTGACTTCTTGGGTTGCATTCAGTAAAGAGGAATTGTTGTGGGCCACACATAAAACATATAATATAGTTAATGTATGCTAGTAACAAAACTTCTTTTATTTTTATTTTTTAATTAAAGCTTTAAAAAAGAGGGCAACAAAAAACAAAGCAGGTTGGTCACATGCTCTAGGAGAAGGAACAACAGTTTTAGAAACTGCATGTTTTGCCAATAATGAAAGGACTGTGACATGGATACTTTTGCCTTGTAACCTGAAATGTGGGTAATCCTTACAGAAAAGTAAATTCATCTCAGAGTACCACCAGCACCAGTCATTTGGGATCTCCTGTAACTTCTAATAAAGATGCTCCATCAGCTTCTCCTTCCCAGGTATTTTGTGGCTTTTAAAAACTATTTATAAGGTACTAAGTTTTAACTTGCTTTTATATTGAAATAAAAGTTGTAATACAGGGTACTCATATTATCTTTGCCGTATGAAAACCTGAAGCATTTATTTCTAGTTGGATGCTTATGCTTGTTTTTTTTTTTAAGATGGTTGCACTGTCAAAGACTTTAAGACTTAATGATAACATAGCCTAAAAGCTGCCATGTTTAGTCTGCCGTGTTTCAGAATGTTTGTTGTAATCTTCAGAAAGACAGAGAGTTCCCGTGTACATGCTATCTTGTAAGTACGTCTAGATTGGTTGGAGACTATCCCTGTAGTTTTTGAAGAGCTGAGATGTTAGCATAGCGTCCATCTATCAAAAGCACACTGACCTTACAGGAGCTAGCTTATCTGTAGGGGCTAAAGTTGTTGGCTACCCATTATTATCATGTACTTTCTGATTAAAATCTTAAAGTTGCTTGGTATTGCCCCACGATTTGTTTATGTTGGTGTGTAGGAAGGCATTCTGAAAACTATAAATGTATATGTGTATTTTATTATATGATTGTATGTGTTCAAGATTTTTTGTGGCGTGGTAGTTAAAATGCATCAAAGAAGCACAAACATAATTATGTTGCTGTTTAAGTACAATGCTTAAGAAAATCTAGAATAAGCAGAAATTACAGTTCCAATCTGCCATGTGGAGGTATGTTTTTTTTTCTTGCTGCCGTCTTTAAACACCCATTATGATGCAGGGTAAAAGGGAGGTCTGGATCAGTTGGTCCTTGGCTTTTTCAAACTTAAGATACTTGCATCCTGCTTTCCTATCAATAAAAAAGCACAATACAAACTCTTAAGAAGTGGCTTGAAAAAATCCATGTGAAATGCATTCCTTTAAGGAAAAGTATGGTCCTTTCTTTTAAACTGTATATTCATAAATGGAACTGAAATTCAAAGAAATTTGGGTACACCAGAGCTTGTGTGTAATGATAAACTGTAAAGTACTTGAAGTTTCACACTGTTAAGATACTTGAGCTTAAAAAGTGGAGGAAGGGCACACCTGTTCTTCCCTTAGTTTCTTCCTGTCAAACAGCAACTCAGTGTGTGTGCTGTGGACCTCCATATGTTACAACTAGATGGCATAGAACTGTGTCCGGTACTCAATTTACAAGTGCTACCTCCTTGTAAATCAACATAAGCACAGCAGGCTTGTTGAGGAAGGCATGAACCTGTGTTTCAATTGGAGAAAATAGCCGGAGTGGCAGCTGCAGCAGAACTGTTTTTTCTACCTGTTCTTTGTCATCTCTTTGTCATCTGCCCAGTAGCTGTCTGTTCTTAGATGTTCTTCATTCAACTGAATGCTACTAATCCATTTTATTTTGCAGAAACGGCTTTCGGATTTCAACTTCATTGATCCCCTGATGAACAAGAAGCCGAGGATCTCCCACCTCAGCAGTCGACTCCAGCCGTCCTTGAGCGGACACCCACCTGCCCCCAGCAAGAAGGCAGCCCCTGCCACTGCAGCACCCACCCCACCATCCCTGCCTGCTGCCCACCCTCCTGCCTCCAATCCGCCCCAGACTGCCAGCTCCATCTCCCCCAACACACCTGAGGGGCGTGGGACGCAAGATCTGCCTGTAGATAGCATCAGCCAAAGCGGCAGTAGCGTCTTCAAGCACCAGCAAGAAAAATATACCTCTCGGACTCCTTTGGAAACCCCAGCAGCTGCCGCTGGTAACTCGGAACATCCCACGTTAGCAGGTGAGGAGGATGTGGCATTGTGCAAAAAGTCCACGAAGAAGGCCAAAAAGCATAAGGAGAAGGACCAAATCAAACAGCAGGACACTACAAGAGAGCAGAAAGATGAAGGACTACTTGAAAGCAAAACGGACCTTAGAAAAGAAGAGGCTGCCACAATGAAAAGCCCCTCTGGTTTGGCGTCAGATGGAGGTATTAATAATACGCTGCTTCTCGTAACTATTGCATGAATAGGCCTTCTGAAAAGATGCTAGAAAAACAAAGACTAGAAACATTAATAGTCTACTTTTCCCCTTGCTGTACATTTTTAAGAATTCTCACTCTGCAGTACTGAAATCATTAGAACAAGGAAATATTCCATGTGTGCCTACTGAAAAGTAACTCTTTAAAAGGAAAGCATAGATACTAGAAAAACACAGGTAACGGGATTATTTTTTGTTGGATTTCCATTGAACTGAAAGTTCATTTAAGTTTACTGCACGTTTTTTAATCAACCAATTTTAAAGCCTGCACACTAATAACACATAATTAGAAAAGTTTGACATACTCTACACTGCGTGGTAGTGTACTGAAACAGACAGTTCAGACATAAATGTGTTTGATCATGTATTGGAATACAAGCTTCATGGCAATCTGCATTTTCATGGGAAATCTAAAACCCACATAAACTGACATACAGTTTTCTTGAGTTTTGGTTTTAACCGTCCTGTGAGCTCACCTCCATCTTAGCCACAGAACTCACTACTAAAGCAGGCTAGAAGTTAGGTTTGGCCCTTAGCTATCACAGCTTGAAGGCATGTTTAGAGCATGCAAGGTGCCCCTTTGAAGTATTCTTCTGCATGTAGAAAAAGTGCTTTGAGGTGGTCTTCTCCCACATGCCCTTGTTATACTGCCTCGTGTCCACATGTGGTGTGAGATTACCTTGAAAATAGTCATGTTTGATTTTATCAACGTGTGAGCATCTTGCCCCAGATTCCAGCAGTATTCCAGCAATACAACTCCAAATGGCTAGGGAAATAAAAGTCTGTATTAACTCTGAAGTTGATCCCTACACTGAAGCTTTTAAATGGGCTAAGCCATTTAAGCAAATATTGCTTGAGCTCTTGGAAGTGAAATGCTCAAAGCACAGTTCTTCACAGAAGTAGTGTTTATTAACATTACTGGTTGCATTTCCTCTCAGATACTGTTCTGACTTCTGTACTTCTTTTTTACTATGCTTCCTGCTATACCCCATGATAATTTTAACATTAAATGTAATCAACTTCTGTAGAACATTGTAAAATAACTCTTTTCCTCTGCGTTTGCTCAGATGGCTTACAGATTTGTAAAAATGGCTGAGCGTTAGCAGAAATACTGTGCTTAGACAGTGGCAGTGTAAGATAATAATTATCATTAGAGGGATTTTTTGGTTTTTTAAGCTTTCCAATGAACACTAAATGAAAAAAGGCAGAGGTTTGATAAGATACAAGAAAAGAATACTAATTTCACTTCCAGTTTAATTTTCCTTAAGGCAGCTGTTCTTATTTATCAGAAAGATAGATGGATCTTGAAATATTTCTTTAAAAATGATTACAGGGTATACTGTGCTTTTGTAATGCCATCATAAGAGCAATTTACAAGTGTAAATAACTTGGAAACTTGGTATAGCTACATTAATGAGGAACATCTCTGTTGCAGTTTATTGAAGCCTGAGTGCCAGTAACCCACATACAAAGGTCTTGACTTCCCTGCCTAGAAGAGTGCTGAAATTAAATCTAACTTTGGATACTGAAAAAGGGCAGGGAAGGAACGACAAAAATGTGGCAGAAAAAGAACTTCAACTTTCTAGTCTACGTATTGCAGTCTTCCAGAACCTGAATGCTGCTATAAATCAAGCTATCTTAATTGTGCAGCTATTCAAGCTGAGCAACTTGAATTGCTGTGCAAATGCCACATTATGTTCTGAATTAATAAAAGTTGACCTCTGGTTAATGCTTCGGTCATGCTGAACCTGAGAAATGAATTAGCCGCACCCTCTTTTTAAACTGCGGTACTGTATACTGTGGAGGAGGTCGTGTGAACCCTGTTAATGTACAAAGCTTGTTTGCAGTAATTTACTGTGAGAATAGAACTCAATAGGACTTTTTTCAAGCCCCGTAGGTTCTTATTGTTTGGCTATATTAAAAATCTGTTTATCACAAGTGTCGAAACTTCTGCTTTTCTATAGGAGTTGAAAAAACGTGTACTGCCTCCACAGAATCTCCTTCATCAACAAATGAACTACCAGACTACTTCAAGTGAGTAAAGTGATCATTTAAAATTTCTTGTCACTTATTGAAGCAATTGAAAAGTCACCTGTAAAAAATATAGTTTAGTTACAAAACTGAAAAACTACCAAAATGTAGTTGGAGAATAACAACAGATCCATTTATAATGGCAATTTCCTATAAAGGAACTTGACATTACTCTAAAATTACATTTTAAGTTAACCAGTTGCCTTAAGTTTTGAAATCTGAGCTTGTCCTTTAACTATTTTGAGGGAGAAAAAAAATGTTAAGAACAATTTTTAATATGCTTTGGTAGATTTAAAAAGAAAAAAAAAACATTTAATTTCATACTTCTTGAAGACCAAAATAAAAAGATGTGAGTGTGTGTGCTGCTTTATTTTTAGACAAAAGGAGAGCTGAATGCCAAAAAACTGAGTATGCAAAGTTTGAATGAAGATCTTGTTTTCACTGCTTAGTACATCTAAGTTGGGAAGGTGGTGAGGGCAAATTAGCAAAATTTGAAGTCCAGAATTACAAAGTATATGTATATGAACTAGCAGGAGTTAACCATCAAAGTTATTTCTAAAGCTTTGATGTAAATGACCACTGATAATTGGAAGCTACAGCAAAAAAAAAACAAATTTAACAACAGAATCGTAGACCAAATACATAGAGATAAGAAAGAAACTTCAATTCAAATTTTAATTTTAGCTTCCTAATTTTAGCTGTGAAATAGGTACAAATGTGCTGAACTCATATATGAAATGTTGTGTATCTGTAGTGATTGGGTCATTACACTCTTTACAATTGAAGAAAGAATTCCCAGTTAAGCTTGATTTTAGCTCTTGGCAAATAGTCACACATTAGATTAACAGGCCTAAAAGTTAAAATTTACCTGCCATATAAATTTCAAAACTCTTTGCAATAAGACAAGCATTAAGGAACTGAATTTGAAATGGCATAATAGCAGAATCAATGGGTTGCTAAATGTTTTATTTTGTGGTTGTTTTTTTTCTTATTTTTGTTATTTTTGTTCTTTTGTTTTTTGAATAATTAAATTAATTTTCAGTTAGAAGAATTATCCTTTACACTGTAAGATAGAGACACAGCTTCTGCATATTTGATGCAGTGATATGATGTGGGCAGAGTAAGTCTTGTTTTGCAGAGCTCCAGTTTAGTGCTTGAAGTGTTGGGCTGAGAGTTCAAACCTGTGTTTAATTCCAAACCCTTCCTGGGTTAAAATAGATGCAGCTCTTTGACCTCTGCTTCCCATGTAAGCTGAAGGCAGTGATACTGAGTTTTCTAAGATGCCTTGAAATCTTTTGTCCTCACATCCCATAGAGAGGTATACAACTATTCCATGTAGTCTGATATTTCAGTTGGTGTCTCTAAGCTTTGCTGAAAAGGGAAAAAGGTAGTGTAAGATTTCATCAAGTTGTTTGAGTTCTGATTGGGTGTAAACACTTAAATGGAGAATTCTTTGTGAAAGTAGCAACCTTTCAAATAATTGTATAGGTAATCCACCTGTTGGCTACAACTTACTGGAAATAAGTTACATAGAGCTGCTTCAGGCATCTGCCTTGTCTTGAGGAGAAGATTGAATCCTTGAGCAAACTTGAAGGTTGATCCAGTTTAAAGGATTTTGATAGTTTATTTTAGCTCCTCTTTCTGCCTCCACGTACTATATAACTCATTAGTATAATACTAAGGCATGTTGAAGATAATTTCCTATCACAAATCTTTAGTGACTAAACTAGGAAAAGTGACCTCCCGGATCTGTTGGCTGAGAATGGAGAGAGGTGGCTCTAGGTAGCTGTCTTTGCCATAGCGATCATGAAATAGTTGGCTTCATAATTTTTGGCATAAGGAGAAAGAGGTCAGCACTCTCTATTTTAAGAAAGCAAACCTGAAGCTTCTCAGGCAGCTCGTTAGCAGTGTCCACTGGTAATTTGCTCTATAGGTTTCCATGAGTGCTGGTCACTTCCCTACAATCACCTCTTGAAAGCCCAGGATCTCTCAATTCCATTCTTCTGCAAGGCAAGCAAGCAGGGCAGAAGACAGGCCTGGCTAAACAGGGAAGCCCTCATAGAATTAGGGCAGAAAACATGGAATCTCAAGCAGCAAAGTCAGGATTTATGGGGAGAGTACAGAGCTTCAGTCACATCTGCAGCAGGGAGAAAACAGGAAAAGCAAAAGCTCAGTTTGAATTGACGCTGGCCACTGTGGTGTTGGACAACAAAAAAGGCTTTTTCAAGTATGTCAACAGCAAAGGGGGATCAAAGGAAAACACTGTACTGCTAGTTGATACAGGCGATCACCAACAAAAGGGCTTAATGCCTGATCCTTTGACATGGAAGATCATGACTGGAGGAGCAATGACTTTCCACCTGTGGTCACTAAAATCGTGCAGTAACAGTTGCAGCAGGTCAGTGTTCACAAGTCTGCGGACCAGGTGAGGTTCACCTCAGAGTGCTGAAGGACTTTTGAACGTTAGTGCTGCACTTCTCTCAACCATCTTCTGAAGGTTGTGAGAGTCTGGGGAGGTCTCTGCTGACTAGCCTAAACTTGGAGACTAGCCAGCATTACAGCGATCTACCAAAAGAACTTAGGAGAGGAGCCAGGAAACTACAGACCTGTAAATCTAACCTCAGTCCCTGGAGAAGTTACAGAGAAGATTGTCTTGGGAGATACAGGAAGTCAGTTAATGAACAAACCTATTATCAGACACAGTCAGTGTGGGCTCATGAAGGGAAAGTCCTGCCGTGATAATTTGATCTCCTCTGATAAGGTCAGCTGCCTGGTGAGGGAAAGGAAGGCAGTAGATGTAATCTTTCTGTATTTCAAGTAAGGCCTTTGGAGCAGTCCAACTGTGACATAAACAGGTTCACGCTACACTGGGTGATGAATTGTCTCAACATTAGAGCTCAAAAGGTTGTAGGGAATGGGGCTACAGTCATCAATGGCATGAAGTTCAACAAAGGAAAATACCAGGTTCCTCACCTTGTCTGGGATAGTCTGGGATACAAGTGGCAGGACAGCAGCTCTGTGGGAAGGGACTTGGAGTTGCTGGTTGACAGCAAGTTCATTGTGAGCCAGCAGTGTGCCCTGGCATCCAGGAGGGCAACCTGCATTGTGGGGTGTATTGAAAACAGCAGACCAGCCAGTCAAAGGAGTTGTTTTCCCCACTACTTTTAGCATTTAGTGCAGCCTCACCTTGATACTGTTTGCAGTTCTGGACTCCACAATCTAAAAAGGATGTTAAGGTCCTCAGAAACTTCCAGAGGAGGCAACAAAGCTGCTACCAGGAAGGCATATCTTGTGGGGAGAGACTGAGGGCAATTGGGTTGTCTAGTCCAGAGAAGGCCAGAAGGTAATGTCATTGCTCTCTGCAACTCTCTGAGGAGGGGAAGCAGAGAGAGGCATTGGGCTGTGTTCCTGGTATGTGATGGGAATGGCACAAAGATGCCAAGGAAAGGTTCAGACTGGATGGTAGGAAAAATGTATTTACCAAGAGGCTGGTCAAACTCTTTAACAGGCTTCCCACAGAGGTGGTAGATGCCCCATGCCTGACAGTGTTTGAGGCATTTGGATAACGCCCAGAATAACATGCTCTAACTTTTGGTAGCCTTGAAGTGGTCAAGCAGATGGACAAGATGATCTTTGGAGGTCCTTTCCAACTGAACTATTCCATTCCATTTGTGTTCAAACACGACTAGTCATATTATAACAGCAGTCCCAAGTCCACAAATCATCTTCCCTCACTGTCATGTCCAGCAGGACTTCCAGCATGGGGCAGGCATACATTAGCTCCAGTCTTTTGTTTATGTCTCCATGAGACCTTGCTCTTCTCTGGAGCTGAAGTTCCATTTTGAGAATCTTTTGGTGCTTTTGTCACATAATCAGTTTGTTGCTCATAGCACATCCCGCTGAAGTGCTTGGGCCCCTGTTGGTGTCTCTGGGTACAGACAAAGCAATCAGTTCCTAACCTTCAGAAGAACATTTAGCACTTTCCTTGTAGGGGAGGTAAGGCAGGGCAGGGTTTAGCAGTTAAGCGTTCCCTCTCTGCGTCTGTTTGATACCATGAAGTATCTTTTGTATAATATTGTATGTGCATTTGTGTTTTCTACTAGAAAATACATAGCTATAGTCTCGTATGAGCAACGCCAGAGTTATAAGGATGACTTCAATGCAGAGTATGATGAATACAGGAATTTGCATGCTCGAATGGAGAGTATTACCAGAAAATTCATGAAGCTTGATGAACAGCGAAAGCAGCTTTCTCCAGGGTCCAAGGAATATCAGGTAAAGAAGAGTAAAACCATGAAGACTGTGTCTTACTTCTGTCTTACATCCTACAGAATTCTGCATTTTCAGCATAGGCAGGTGCTTCAGTTTAGTAATCCACTGAATTATGTTGACATGATTTTAAAGTGTCCAAGAGAGACCAAGCAACAAGATGTATGTTAGGAGTTACCAGATTGGCTGTAGTTTTACTGACCATCTCACAGCATCCTGGTGAAGTAAGAGAGTACTGCTGCACGGATGAGAAAGGAGAAGAACCAAAGGGCCATAATCCCCAGGCTTTGCTGACCTGCTATTTCCCACAAACTCTGCTGTGGGAAAGCCACAAACTCATTTGGCTTCTAACTGTAAATTTTATCAAAGAAGGATATTAAAAACTCTGTATTACAGCTTGCAAGCCTAGGATGGCATTATTTGGACATGCAAATTCAAATGCTCAGTACCGGAATTCTTAAATTCTTTGTGTGTGCTGAGGATGTTTGGTAGCACCTGGCTAGCTTTTATAAGTTTCTGCACAGATTGCAAATGTATTTGTGAGCACAGGCAGTATTTTAAAATCCTTGGTACTGCTCAATCAGACAAAGGAGAAAAGCTTTACAGAACTCACATACGTGGTCTGACCCTTCATTGGCTAACTCTTGACTTCTGTTGCTTCACAAAACTGTGTAACAAGTCATTTAGCCCTTATTTGAAGACTCCACCCAAGTGAGCTCTCTGTGAAAGCAAGTATTTTACAGTGGCGTGAATGACTTCACAAAGGGAATCTTCAAACGCATTTTCTTCCTGTTGCTTGTTTACAGATTTAATTGCAGATCTGGGCTGTGTTCTATGTTTGTTGGTCTGTGTTTTTTTGTGACTCAGAAGAGTGATGACTCTTGGATAAGAAAATATCTTGAGTATAACTTCTTTTTAAAGCTTTATTTGGTTGTGTTTTCTAGTAGTAATGAAATGTTCTTCATGTTGTTTTCACATTTTGATTTTTTTTTTTTTTAAGATGCTTCATGAGGAAGTCCTAGAAGAGTATCGAAAGATACAACAGGTATGTGTAGCACCAGGTCTGTGGGAGTTAGAAACTGCTGGAATGGGCTGCTCTCTATTTTTAAGCAAAGGACATGAAATATTAAACTTCAGATATTTTCATGCCCTAATTTTCTTTTTATCTTTACAGTCTAGTCCCAACTACCGTGAAGAGAAACACAGATGTGAATATCTGCATAACAAGCTGTCTCACATTAAAAGACTTATAGGTGAATTTGACCAACAGCAATCAGAGTTACGGCACTAGTTTTCTGCTTGGACCAGCACATGTGAATGAATGGAAACTTATTTATTTAAAATTCCAGATGAGTTACTCTAAGATTCTAAGAAAATTGAACTTTTGCATTACGAAAATTTTTCAGTATTAGTATACTTGAGTTGACTACTTCTGTTGTTGATGTTGTTTATATGCATATTTGAAGCTGCTTTCTCTGGTCCCTTTTTTTCTTCAAGACTTATGTTTGTCCATTTAAATCATTTTATCAGTAGGTACTGGGACCCAGTACATCTACTGTGAAGTTGTGCACATTTTAAGGAAATAGTGTAGCGAACTGAGATACTTTTGGATAAATATAAGGCTATTTTTCTGACCTTTCTTGTTAATGCAAACTCTTTGCCTTAAATGGTAGAAGGTTTAGAAATTTGCACAAAAAAAAAAAAAAAACCACAAAAAAACACAAAAAAAAAACAAAAAACAAAAACATTGTTTTGGAGGGTTAAAAAGGTGTTGTATATAAGTCTATATACAGCCCGTCTTTGTTACTTAGAGAAACTCATCACTGCAACTTAAACCCCCCATCGCAATGGTTGCCTTAAGGTGTTTGCTTGTGTGTATTTAGTGTAGTTAAACTATTAGCTACACTGCTTCCCGCCTTGCTGAAACACCTGGGAAGCACTACATGGCCTACCGGTGTCTGACAGTGTGTGCCTGTTCTGTGTGTATGCAAAAACGTGTGGGTGTGAGCATGCATGATGAGGAGGGGAAAGGAAAAAGAAAAAAAAGCTGCTACTCCAACTACTCTAAGTAGGCCAGACATCGCTCAGGTTAAAACAACTGACGAGTGTTGCTCTAGGTTTTTTTTCCTATAAAATTGCTACTTCTATTGTGGAAGATGAGAGCATTTCCATTTCAATAGTTTGTCAGCTTTATTAATGTTGGTAAAATTGATACTTTACAAAAAAATTAAACAGATATATAGTTTTGGGGCAAGATTATAAAACTAAACATGTAGGTTACCTATTTATATACTGCTATAAAGTATTTTTTTGAAGAGAGTTATGCAAAGAAGCTATTGCCTACATGAAATGTATATTTAAAGATTTCTGTCCTGGGTGCCAGGAGTATAACAAAGAACAGATGTATTTAACTATGAAATACTGTGATCACAAAACAGCACAAATTTTCATTTCATGCAGTTTTTATTTTATTTTGATTTAAATCATCGCTTGCTTTGTCATGTGAAAACACGGGTTATCTGGTCAGAATAGAGCAAAATCTTACTTTGTCTTACGTTCGTCTTTTCAAAATGCAGTCAATTGAAAAGGGAAGCACTATGTTTACAAATATGATTTTGGAATGTTTGCCAAAATAGTGGTAGTATCTCTAATAAACTTTAACTCCAGCATTGAAAAAAAAAAAAACAGCCACCAACAAAAAAGAACAACAACAACAAACCTAATCCAAACTGTTGTGCATCCCTGTAAACCAGAAAATGTTTGAAAATATGAATTCAAGTAAATGGCAATTTGAATTTTTGCCTTGAATTTGTGGGTTCAGATATCTTGCAGTCACGAAGATGAAATAGCATGCAGAGGCATTCCTTTCTGTTGCATGACTTGTATGACATATTTGAGGCCAAGCTGACTCTGGATCCCTTGGCTTAACCTCCACATTTCAAATGGCAATGTGAAGGGATGACCTCTTGCTGAGCAGTAAGAGCAGCATTCGTCTGGGCTCAAACACTGAGGCACGCGCACAGCGCAGTCTAGGTCTCAGCGCAGGAGCTGTTAACTGTGCTGCATCTGCATTGGATGGCTGGATTTCAACCCAACTTTCAACAAAGTGTCTTCTCAGATTAAAACAATGGGAAGCTTCTTATACTGGAATCCGTTTTGGCAGGGCAGCGCTCTTCACCTAAACTGTTTGTACAGCTCTGACTTCAGCTGCCATTGTGAGACGTTCAGTACTGGTATACAGCTGTCCAAATGTGTTGTTACCATTTGTTGTACTACCACTCTGTAACTGAGATTAGTGTAGTTAACAAATTTTTCTCCTCCTTCTATGTGAAAAGATTGACTTGTATTTTGCATGCATCTTCTGGTTTACTACCTGTGTATCTGTTGCAGCTGGAGGTTAATGCTACTTGAGAGGTCCACCACTGTGCATCACCATGAGATCTGACAAGCTACTGTAAAGACCTTAATTGAAGGTTTTGCTCATTTGCATCAAGCATTTCTTAAGCCTTGCAAGTATACCAAACAGCCTATGTAAATTTACGGCACTATTTTGCAATACGTATCTCTTGTTGCCCTTGAGCTGCCATTCCTGTTTGGCAGATGTGGAAGAACCCACTGACTCTAGGCCTGTGACTTTATTGCCCTGCCCCATACAAGTGTCCTGCTTGCTCAGAGGAGCAAGCTCTGCAGATGGCGGCATGCTGGCTGGGGATATACACTACAACAGGTCTGGAGCAAATGACTGATGTAGAGGGGCAGATGCTCCTTCTCCTGAAAGGAAGCTGGATCTCACCACGGTTTCAAACAACATTGAGACATGAGGGGGCGTCAGCCCTCTCCAGCTGTCTGGAAATAAAAATCACAAGTTACGAGGACTGGTTTCCCATCTTGTTATGGTTTGTAGGGGGAAAACTATGCCCAAAGAAAACTTTTTTTTGAAATAGTAGCTATGCTCTAAACCATCACAGGAAGCAGATCGCTGTTGACTGCTTCCAAGTCTTCATTTGATCTTGTCACTTATTGAAAAGTAAAACTATCTGAAAGCGTTTTGTAAAACATGTATGTAAGTATCGTTTGGAAGCAGAGTTGCTTCAGTAAGTTTTAAACAAGTTGGGTTAAAGTGTTGATATTGTAACCTTGTTCATTTGTTAGCTTTCCTTAAATAGTGTTGTTACAACCAGTCTTTCTGGATATGTTAATGTTGATTCATGTGAAGACTTATGGCTACTTTAAACTGCAATCCTTCTCACAAGTTTTGCTCTACTCCGTATACCTGAAGGGAAAGGGATGTGGCCAGCAGTTCCATAGCCTTCTTCTGGGGAAGGATATGGAACTGTTGAAGGGAGAGCAGCATCTGGGAATCGCGAAGGCTTACAGCAGGGCTGTGGCTTCCCCTTTCTGATTGGGAGAGTATTGTAAAACTTTTTTCAATTTTTCCGTGCAAACTGTATTAAAACTCTGTGCGTGAAACATCTTGGGGCATTCTGTCAATGAACATTTGAGCCATTGTTGCCCTTCTGTTCTGCATCAACTTGACTTCAATAAAATGTTCACTTTGCAACCCTGAGGTGTGGGGCTGTCCTTGTCTGCGGGTGGCACTGCTGGGGGGTGTGTGCAGGGCCAGGAAGTGAGGACCATTCGTGGAACATGGTCAGAGAGCAGGAGGAGCACTGCTGCAGCCTTCCTTGAGCACGCTGCTCCAGGCTGTCCTTGGCTGGAGAACGACCCATGCTTAGCACAGTCCCTAACCCAAAAAAGCGAAACGTTCACATGCCAGTTTGCAGTGGCTCTTTTTCCTACCCTTCCGAGCCTGAGGTTCCTGTCTACTTCTATTTTACATTCACAGTGAAGAGTTCTGGCAAATCACATTGATATTGAGCACAGTCAGGTGTTTGGGAAGCTGGTGAAGGTCATGGGGCTTTCCCCAGGCAATGCATATGCTAGGGGCGGGGGAGGAGGTGGCAGAGTGATGCTGAAGAGTCTCACTAATTGTGTGAGCTAATTGCGGCATTTCCTGTGATAGAACCGAGCTTGTCTCTTGGTCAGTAGCTATTGGTACAAGATGGCTGCATCACTCTGAACAGTTAATTGTTGGTTGCAAAACTGAGCCATAGATGGAGGTTTTACAAGCTGGTATCCTTATTTTGCTTCGTGCTTCACTGCACTCTTAAGCTTTTTTTAGGGTGTGAAAATTCCACATATTTGATAGCCATGTGCATTTCTAGCTGTCATTCAGGCCTAAATTCCTCAATGCCAAACCAAAACCAAAGTCATACATATGCCACTGCTGAAACCACAAGTTCTCTTTGAAACCGTAAAACCTGAACACTTCTGAGACCTTCACTTTTAGATACTACTGACCCACTAAGTTGTATTTGCCCTAAAATCTTACAGCTGATGGCACATACAGACACAGTCATGTTTTTCACGTGGGGAAATGGGGAATGGTCCTGAGAGCAATGTGTATGAGGAGTGGCTGTGGTCCCTGGGTGTGCTCAGCGCAGAGCAGAGGAGCTGAGGGGAGGCCTCGTGGCGGCTGCAGCTCCTCACAGGGAGCGGAGAGCAGCGCTGAGCTCTGCTCTGTGCGACAGCGACAGGGCCCGAGGGAACGGCATGGAGCTGTGTCAGGGGAGGGGCAGCTGGGGGTCAGGGAAAGGGGGCTGCACCAGAGGGTGGTGGGCGTGGAACGCAATGCACAGGGCCGCGGGCACGGCCCCAGTGCTGGAGATCCAGGAGTGTTTGGACACTGCTCTCAGACGGAGGGTTTGGATCTTGGGTGGTGCTGTGTGGAGCTGGGAGTTGGATCATTGATCATTATGGGTCCCTCACAACGGCACAGCAGTTTTCTTATGATTAGATGATTAAACATTTTAAACTTCTATACACTGCTAATGCATGATACTAAACAGGACACTGAGCAGGAACTTCCCTGTCCTTCCAGAGGCCAGGAGATGCTCAGGACCCTGGGTCTGAGCACTGTGGATTTTCTGACAGCTCAATAAAGACAGCCTCCACCAGATCTGGTTTTCTTTGGTGCTCCAACCACCTCAGCTCACTGCTCAGAAAATTATTGTGGCGCTACAGAAACAGCTTGATCATAAGGCACTCGTGATCATCGTGGAAAAATGCTGAAAACAGCGTGTACAAACTTAAACAGAAGTTGTGGTCTTCAGAATTTTCTCATGTATGAACGTGAGTTTTTTCTGCCCTCCACAGATAATGATGCTCCTGTGGCTCAGGCTCTCTTGGTTATTTTTTCACATTAGCGGAGTGTGACTGGATGCTTAAAAGAACTATTGTAATTGCTCGTTATATGCATGCAAGCTCTCCAGGCTTTATCCTGAGCGAAGTCTGCTGAGAACTTGATTTGCTCATCTTCATTCTGGCATTCCCAGGTAAATGTCCAGATTACAGGATAAATCTTTCTGAATAGGAAACACCCGCTCTCCTCCCCAGGAGAAAAGCCCCACAAAGCCCAGAACCAGGGTGTGCCTTTCCAGAATCATAGAACTGTTTCAGCTGGACGGGACCCTTAAAGGCCATCTAGTCCAACCTTTGCAGTGAAGAGGGACACCTACAGTTGGATCAGGCGCTCAGAGCCCCATCCCACCTAACCTTGAGTGCATCCATGGATGGGATATCCACCTCTCTGGGCTTCACTGTGCTTCACTGTGGGTTTCAGTGTATCACCACTGTGTTCCTCCACTGTGCCTGAGCCTCCTTCTCCTTTCTAAACATGGCATCCACATGCACAGATTAGGAACACCTTGCAGGTTTAGTGAAATGCATGCTTTTAACACACTTCTTTTACTACTAACCATATTGGATACTTGAACCACTCAGGGAAAAAAAAAAAAAAAAAAAAAAAAGTCTGTAAGGACATCTGGACATCTCTTCATAGGGATGCCAAAAATGCTGAAGTGGAGCAGAAAAATAACCCGAAGTTGAGCTGTTGAGCTACCACTCCAAACAAGATTGGCAACCACCTTGTCAGCATCAAACCATCTCCTACTACCACTACTGTACAACGAGTGCAAGATGGTCCCAGGTAACCCTTGGTGATGAATAATCTTTTCCAGTGTCCAAAACAAGATGCCAGCTGTTATCACCACTGTCTGCAGACGCTGTTTTACTTTATGATTTCTAAACATCCATCCAGCTCTTACTCACTTACACATTTTTGTCACAACACAGTCAAAATTTCACCACACAAGCTCTCAAGAAAAAGAAGGCAAGTGGGCTCTCGCAGGTTTACAGTAGTGACAGCAGAGATAAGATAAAGCAAGCAGGACCCTTGACCAAAATGCTGCTCATTCCCACAGCACTGAAGAAGGCTGACAGATAGTGACAAATGCAGAGAGGCTGTGTTCATAATGCTCCTCCAGGTCTGAGGAGGATCTTTATCACAGGATGAGATGGACAGAATGCGGAGCTGGAGGTGACTGCAGTTTTGTCATAGAGGGATGATAGTGCCTCAGAGGTGCAAGAGGAAGGTTGCCCTTAGAATATCTTGCGGTGCTGTAATTAGCAAATAAAGATAATGCAGAAAAATGTGGATCAGTACACATAGAGTTAGCCTTTCAAACTTATTTTAGCATTGATAACAGAACAATAGTGTGATGTGTGGAAACAATGGCAGTGGTCCAGAGCACAGTTGTTATGTGCTTTCCCCATGAAAGCCACTTCCTAGCTATCTGGCAGAAAATGGCCACAGCTTCATCCTGAGGTGTATTTTCTGACTAGAAAGATCTGCGTGCATCCCAGGTCAGCAGCGCACCACCTGAGTAGCTGCCGCTCATGCCTCACACTTACCAGTGCCATGCTACTGCACCCAGCCAAGGAGCTGGTGGTAGCAGCACCTGCTCTCCTTCTGCACGACATGTCTATTTGCTCACGTCAGCCATGGTATAAAAATAAGGAAAATACATGAGCTACTGATAGAGAAACACCAGAGTGTAGGATGCTGACCTCTGAAGCCCTGAGGACCTGGAGTAAGACAACACTCTGTAAAGTATTCCCAACTGATTGCTCTGGAAAGCAGTGCACAGAACAGACTACTTGTTAGCTCCAGCCAAACCTGTCATGGAAAGAAGATCATCAAGGCGCACCCAGGCCTGGACATCTAAGAAGGTGTTTATTTGGTTACAGAATGCTACTGATGACAGTTTTCTGGGCATTGCCCTTCTCCCTCTCTTCTCACAAAACCTTGCCCTGGAGGGCAATCATACCCAGGCTGTCTCACCCTCCGTTTCTTGAGAAATCCTTAAGTGGGTTGCATGCAGACCATCCAAGGCACTGACAATTATGGGACAGAGGGTGAGAAATACTGAGGTAGAAGAGGATGCTAAGCAGCTATTTAGGGAGTTGGGATGACACCTGGAAGGCTCAGCAAACTTCAGCAAAGGGGCTGGAACCAAACTAACTGGTGGCTAGACATCTTCACATCTTGAGTCTAGTCTTCCTGAAACGGCCAGAGTCATACTGGCAAGCACTGTAGGCAAACAGACTGATTGCTAAATAGAAGATTTCCATCCTCAGAAATTGTCAGTCAGCATCTTGCATAAAGTTTCTTCAGATTATCTGCAAATATGTATATATACATGATCATTCCTTCTATCACAGTTGCCTATGAGCAGGATATCAGAAGAGCCTTCCAGAAGCACAGCAAATTTCTTCAGTTTCTGCGAATAGCTGTTGAAAATAAAAAGGAATTTTCATTGGTCATGACTTCTTACTTTAAATAACCAACTTTTTCTATGGGAAGAAAAAAAGAAAGAAGGGGAAGGGAAGGGAAGGGAAGGGAAGGGAAGGGAAGGGAAGGGAAGGGAAGGGAAGGGAAGGGAAGGGAAGGGAAGGGAAGGGAAGGGAAGGGAAGGGAAGGGAAGGGAAGGGAAGGGAAGGGAAGGGAAGGGAAGGGAAGGGAAGGGAAGGGAAGGGAAGGGAAGGGAAGGGAAGGGAAGGGAAGGGAAGGGAAGGGAAGGGAAGGGAAGGGAAGGGAAGGGAAGGGAAGGGAAGGGAAGGGAAGGGAAGGGAAGGGAAGGGAAGGGAAGGGAAGGGAAGGGAAGGGAAGGGAAGGGAAGGGAAGGGAAGGGAAGGGAAGGGAAGGGAAGGCTTTGCTGCAACCAGCAGGAAGAGTCCTTTTTTGCTGATCTACTTGTGACCACACCAGTAGAAGAATTAACTGGACTTAAAGGTTATGGACTGGAGGACTGGAATTAAAAGTTGTGGTAGTGATGAAGCTTATAGAGCCATGTTCCTACACAGTGAATTTTCTTAGGCTGAGAAAAGAGCATGCCTTGGCTATTGGGCATTGAGACAAAATGCTCAGGAAGCAGACCAAATCCACCAGCTCTTTCTGATCAGCACTTGAAAATCTTCAAGGCCCCATTCACAGAGGAAACAAGTGTTCTCAGGACTGAAGTATGGGTGGAAGAACAATGCTGGAACACAGAAATACATGTTCCTCAAACCAGCCACCAAAAGCCAGCTGCCATGAGTAGCGTGCCGACCTGACCCTTGGCAAAAAAGGCTGATTTATATAAACACTTTGGAGGGGCTCCAGGCTGCACCTGACATCCACCAACTCTCCTGGTGGTCACGTTTTTCTAAGCAAGTGCAGAGAAGCTGTTTTTTTTCCCGTGACCTTGGTAGCTCGGAGAGGGACTTGCAGAGCTGTGTTCATGCGGTTTCCAATAGTGACCATTGCTTTGATTCCCTTCTGGCCTTCTAATAGAGGGAACTGCCGAGAGAAATAATCTCATGAGCTACTGCAAGAGTCACAAGGATACACATAACATGGAAAACAGCAGAACTGTGTGACAGGAGAAGGCAGACCTGATTTTGTTTGAATTTGATCCCCTACATCACCAACTAATTAAGGAAAACTTGAAACTGGGTTTTAATTCTCTAACATTTCAAAGAAAATAGGGTGATTTTCTTCCTAAAGAGAGTCTCTCTGCATCTTTCAGGGTTTATTTTATATTAATTCAATAAATCCCCACAGCAGTGCTGAGAACTAAGCATTAACAATTGAACTTTAGCCATTTTAAAGCAAGGATCTCATGTGAGTACGTAACGTTAGAGGAAGGATTTCTATAAAATGACAGCAAGTTAAAGTCTTTGGCAAGTAAATATTGACCACCACCGAGGTGAGCGACGGAAAGTAAACACTGAGCACAGCAAGAGTCAGTGCCTATGCTAGAACAAGGGCAACAATCTCACATCTCCCTGGAGTCTTTGTCCCAGCAGGGTGACAGGCTGCTGACATGCAGCAAAACCTCTCCCTAGAACCATCCATCCCCGGCCCTGCTGCCTGTGCAGCTGCCATGGAGCTGATATACCTTCTCCTTTCTCTTTTTTTTTTTTTCCACTTTTTCAGGGTGGTGATGCGTTGTTTTGCAGTGGTTTTCTGTTTGTTTTGTTTTGGTGTTTTTTTTAAACTTTGGGGTGTTTTTTTTGTTGTTCTTTTGTTTTGTTTTGTTCTGTTTTGTTTTGATTGGGGAGTGGGAGTAATAACCCACAGACTCCTCAAGCATCTCCGTGCAAGATAACTCTTCCAGATTATTTTTCTTCACTTATTTCTGAGCAAATAACGGACTTTCCTTCAGCAGCAGGAAAAAATTTAATTGGAACATTCATCCTTCTTAGATGCCCCAGTGATAGTCAGACAGAAAAGTCAAATCTGTAGGAAGTCAGAATTTATTAATTCCAGCACTCACAAAAACAACTATTTTTAAGCTCAAATTGCTTCATTATGTCAAAAGTGACTAATGGCACTTTTTCCCTCTTGCCTCAGCTGTGGAATGCTGTCAACAAAAGGAAGTTGTGAACCTGAAGGCATCCAGGCAGAGGAGACCACCTCCATCAGTTGATGGATTGGACTCCCAGTTTCACCAGCAGCAAAGCCCCCGGCTCACTGCCCTGTCGCAGAGCATTAAAGTCAACACTGACTTTCTCTACTTGCTGGATGAAGCGTTTTGAGAAGCAAGTAGCAAGAGGTGAGATGACCAGAGGAGAAGGATAATGAGAGCAACAAAATTAAGATGGTCACAAGAATACTTTAACAAGGACACAGCAAGCTGTCTCTGCTTCCAGGAGTGAGGCTGGGTTAGCTTGACTTTCTGGGCTACACTGCCAACACCTGGCATACTCCCTGCCAGAATTTAGCCTTTTCCTGTGTTTACTCAGCACAGCCATGCACAGGACTGCGTGTTTTTCCAGGGTACAGTGGCAAACTACTGAAACAATATTTACCATTGTTCTTCACTAGGAACGAGCTGAGCCGTGGCTATCAGAAGGCTCAGTTTTCCTCAGGCACCCCAAAGCTCAGCCTGTTCCAACCCAAAGGTCTGCCAGCAAGATAGCCTTCTGGAAAAACCTTGCAGGATGCGCAGTCTCTGGCCGAGCCAGGCACATTGCAAAACCACCTTTGATCTCAGTTACATCCCCAAAGCTCTGAGGCGATGAGGAAAAAAATTCCTCAGGAAGATTTGCCATGTTTTTTCAGGTCTTAAAACCAACCCAAGCCTGTTTCTCACCAGGCTGGGCAGCGCCTTCATCCTTACCTTGCCTGACCTGCAGCACAGCACTGCAGCTTCCCCTGCCCTCTGCTCTGCTTCTCCTGGTGGGCACCTGCTCCTGCACCTCGCCTGCTTGCTTTGGTGGAGGGAGCAGGGATCTGCGTCTGATCAGGCAGAGTCTGCCTTTTTCCCATCACTGGGGTAAAGTTTCTGCAGTTCAGAAGAAAGGGGGTGCTGGATCTGCTGTGATTTCAGATTTTCTGCAGAGACTGCCTCATGTCTGCCCATGGAAAGTTTCCTCCAGGACAAAGATGTTTTGAGTCAGCGACCCAGTGTTTGCTGAAAAGCACTGCCAGCTCTTTCCGGAGGCATAATGTTATGGAAAGAAAACAGGCCAGGCTGCCTCAGAGAAGGACAGCATGGCTTGTTTGTTAGAGGTCAGGCTGCGTCCCGCTCTGCCTCCCTGTGCTCCCAGTGCTCAGGTTTCAAAGCTGCATGGCTGCTCGCATCTCTGCTGCCCAAGGAGCACCTCACACGGCCCACTGTGAGTCACTGCAGGAACAGGCAGTAGGGCATGGAGAAAACTCAATCGTGTTGACTTAGGAACTGCAAGTGCAGCAGTTTTGCATTAAAATCTTGGGCCTGAGAACATCTGTGACAAGATTTTGGTCAAAAAAAGATAAACATCCAAACTAGACGCTGATCTGGGTGCATATCATGAAAGAGACTCGCTGTTTGGAAGTGGCTGGAGCAATAGGGGCATCCTCAGGTCATTTGGAAGGAGAGCTTTTTCCACAGCTATTATAAATGGTTTATCCTTACAACACATCCCGAGCAGAAAAGTTACCCTGATGTTCCTTCACACACCTCACCCTGCCTCCACTGCATCCCGACATGTAACACAACATGGTGCAGCTCCCCTACAAACACAAGGAAAGAGCTGAATCACTTAATATATTAATTGTTCTTTGTTATTATAATCAGAAAACTCTTCTTGTTTATGCACAAACAAATCAGACAGCTGTGTCACTGGTAGTACGAACAGTTCAAGTTATTGAAGCATGACATGCCAGCTTTATGAAGGTGCCCTGGCCCCAGTGCTGCAGGTGATGATGGGATGCACACAGTCATCTTTGCCTTTCTGTTTTTCACCTGTATACCTGCAGTTTGTGCACTGCTGGAGAGGAGAAAACCTAGCACCAACAACACTGCAAATTCCCAGCAGCTTCAAATACAAAGCGAACTTTGATGAAGTAAAGAGCACATTGTGTCTCATGTTTTTTAGACACAACCTTTGGCAGAGCCACAGAGTTGCAGTGTAAGAGCAAAATTTCGAAGGTTCAGGATTCTTTTATTTGCTCTTTCTAAGCCACCTGCTGCAGCATGCATAAAATTAACTCGATGGCTTGTTTTTCTGCACTTTCATTGCAACCCGAAGTTGCCTTTACAAAACACAGCCCTCATCTGTTGCCTTCTCCCATTCGTCACACCTCACCCCCAAGAAAAGGTCAGATTTGCATTGAGTGTATGAATCACAGAATCATAGAATCGTTTGAGCTGAAAGGAAACACTAAAGGCCATCTAGTCCAACTCCCCCACAGTGAACACGGACACCTACAGCTCCATCAGGGTGCTCAGAGCCCTGTCCAGGCTGACATGTACTATCTCCAGAAAGGGTGCATCTACCACCAACCTGGGCAACGTGTGCCAGTGCTTCACCATCCTGATGGTAAAAATTTTTTTCCTTATACCCATTCTAAACCTCCCTTCTTTTAGTTTGAAACCATCCCCCTTACTCTGTCACCACAGACCCTGCTAAAGAGTCTGTCCCCTTCTTATAGTTCTCTTTTAGGTACTGCAAGGCCGCTCTCAGGTCACCTTGCAGCCTTCTCTTCTCCAGGCTGAACAGCCCCAGCTCTCTCAGCCTGTCCTCATAGGAGAGGCGTTCCATCCCTTGGATCATTTCTGTGGCCCTCCTCTGGATGCACTCCAACAGGTCCGTGTCTCTCCTATACTGAGGACTCCTGGATGCAGAACACTGGTGAGGCCTCATCAGTGGAGAACAGAGGGGCTGGATGAACTCCCTTGACCTGCTGAAACAAAGTGGAAGATCACAGGAAAATTAATTTTAAAGGTTCTTATAAGAGTTCCGTGGTAATTTAGGGAAAAATCAAAGAGAAACAAACCAGGACAGGAAATTGCTGCTCTGACATTTCACAAAGAGCAAAACAGGGTCTCCAATCTCTGTCTCATTTTTCCAGATTCCAAGTCCCTGGGCGCTAAGCCATGGTTTGTGGGCTGACTTGTAGAGGGCTGTACCCCATTCAGCAGCTGCATGGGCAGCAATGCCCTGCAGCTCCCAGCTGCACACATCTGGCACCCACCAGCCCCATGCCAGCAGGACACAGCTCCAGAGTGGCCATACTAGGGCTCAGAACACTGGGAAACACAGAGGCTTTACTTCACTTTTTGGGAATCCCAATAGGAAGAAGGGGAGTAATATAGACACAAGTTGTGGCAATTGTTAATCCTAACCCCCAGATGCTTACAAACCAGGAACTTCCATGTGAGAGTGCATGGAAGTCTGCGGAGCCCATTTGTAATTGGCCTGTGGGTTTTTGCATGTGGTATCTTTTGTATTCAAGGGTAATTACGGATTGAGTTCCAGATCTCAGTGACTGCTTACAAATCATATGTATATATTTATAATATATTACATATAAATAAATATGTGCTGGACAAACAAATTGGGGCAAGGTTGATGTCCTCCACATGGACTGCTGAGGGGTATTGCCAGGTCAGGTCATGGAGATGCCCACTGACTGGGGCACACAGTAAAGCAATTATGGCAATTCAACCTTCATGATTTATTTATTGTGCAAAATACTTTTTTTCTCCTGATTCCAGTTAGGAGTGAAAGGACACACAGCCACTGACTGTACCCTCTGATTTCTCCCTGTTAAAAGCATTTGTCACTGTGATGCTGAGTGACACATTACCTCTTTACTGCAGCTCCAGGCTTTACACAAAGCACACTCTCGACATGCTTCTGCTTTCTGAATGTACAAACTACTTCTCACCTTGGTAAGGCACAACATTTTCTTTCAAATATATTTAACAAGAAGTCATTTTCTCTGTACTAATAAATCTCCAGACTACAAAAAAAAAAAATCCCTCTATAATACAAAAAAAAGAAAAAAAAAAAAGAAAGACAGAAAGAAAGAAAAGTCCTCAATCTGCGTACTGCCTCTCTCTAGTGGATACAGCATGTTTTCTTCTTTGCTTTTGAGGATGTTAAATCATTTTAAAATTGCCTGTGAGGACGCCCTGTGCCTCAGCTCAGTACTTGGAAACAAAGAGCAAAGGCACAGCCTTTGTCCCACACCAACGTCAGAAGGTACCACACCTGGCTTCAACAGAAAGCATTTCCCAGGTGCGACTCCCAGCTGAGAGTTTCTTCTCTGTGGGAACTGCAACCCTCTGCAGGTGGTCTGGGGCACGGCACACAGGTGTATGGCTGTCGTGGCACAGAAATGTAAATGGCACTGCAGCTTTCTGTCGCAGTGAGGAGCAGGGTGGGTGCAGTGTGTTGCTGGAGTCCCTTGTAACATCCTCACACCCTGCTTCAACAGGAGGACAGAAGCTGCCTGTAGTCACTGAATCACAGAGTCCTCTAGGTTGTAAAAGACCTTCAAGACCAACCTGGCCTACCAAGTCCTGACACTAAATCATGTCCCTTACTGCCATGTCCACACATCTCTGAAATCCCTCTAGAAGACTCCGTCACTACCCTGGGCAGCCCATTCTAATGCTTGACCTCCTCATGAAAAAATTCTTTTTCCAGCCAGTTGAAACCTCCCCTGGTGCAACCTGGGACTGTAATGTCCTTAGCATGCCCACACTTCACTGTAACTCTCTTCTGCTGTTAGGAAATCCAGAGTACTGACCTACTCCTGTCATCACTGGCAGACAGGCTTTCCATGTCTCTCACATCTCTCAACCTCTAGGCAAGAGCAGGCAGAACAACATCCCTCCCACTGTAAGCAAAGAGCAAGTTCAGGACCACCTGACCAGACTGAATGTGCACAAGCCCATGGGGCCCAATGACATGCAACCCAGGGTCCTAAAGGAACTGGCTGATGTGGTTGTCAAGACACTGTCCATCGTATTTAGAAAGTCATCGCTATCTAGTGAAATCCCCAGTGATGGGGGAAAAAAAAGGGAAAATCACTCACATTTTTAAGAAGGGTGGAAAGGAATACCAGGGAAACTACAGGCTGATGGGCCTCACCTCCATACCTGAGAAGACTGTGAAACAGAGCTTCCTGGAAGATATGTTAAGGCACATGTACAGTGAAGATGTGGTCCGTGACAGCCAGCACAGCTTCACCAAGGGCAAATTATGACCAATCTGGTGACCTTCTACAATGGATGATGGCATCAGTGGACAAAGACAGAACAACTGATGTTGTCTACTTGGACACCTGCAAGGCCTTTCACATGGTCCCAGATCACATTCTTATCTCTAAATGGAAAGATATGGAATTGAAGGGTGGAATGCTCAGTGGGTAAAGAACTGGTTGGGTGGTTGAAGCCAGAGGGTCGTGGTCAATGTCACTGCACTTGGGTTGAAGCAATCCCTGATACGTGTACATAATGGGAGAAGAACTAAGTGGGAGCAGCCCTGTAGAGAAGGACTCAGGGGTCCTGGTGGATAAAAAGACAGAAGGCCAGCAGAATCCTGGACTGCATTGAATGAGGCAGCAGGGAGAGGGAGAGGAAGGGAATTGTCCCCCTCTGCTCTGCCCTCGTGAGGCCCCATTTGGAGGGACCTAGGGCCCCCAGCACAAGAAATACATGGAGCTGTTTGAGCTGATCGAGAGGAGGACATGAAGATGATCAGAGGGCTGGAGCACCTCTCCTATGAAAAAATGATGAGGGAGCTGGACTTGTTCAGTCTGGAGAAAAGAAAGCTGTACAGAGACCTCATTGTGGCCTTCAAGTACTTGAAGGGAGCTTATAAGCAAGAAGCAGAGTGATTTTTTACATGTCCTGATAGTAATAGGATCAGGGGGGATGGTTTTAAACCAAATGAAGGGGAGATTTATGTCAGATGTTAGGAAGAAATTCTTTACTCAGAGGGAGGTGAAGCCCTGGCACAGCTGCCCTGTTAAGCTGTGGTGCCCCATCCCTGGAGGCACTCAAGGCTGGGTTGGTTGGGACACTGGACAGCCTGAGCTGGTGGGGGGCAGCCCTGGCACGGGGCAGCCCTGGCACTGGGCAGCCACGGCACGGGGTTGGGGCTGGGTGGGCTTTGAGATTCATTCCAACCATTCTATGATTCTATGATCTCTGGGCTCTCATTCTTAACACTAACAACCTCAATGTTTGTTTCTGATTTTTAAGGTCTGAGTTCAGGCACATGGTGTTGGTAGCTACTTGCACCTCAGACAGCAGATCCTTGTAGTCTCACTGTCTTTTAGCAAACCCCACCTGCGAAGCCTGTTTAGGGTATTTTTGTTGTTAGAGGCAGGCACACAAGGTGCTGTAGGTAGTGAGGGCCAAGCTCTGACTAACGAGATCTGCTTATCAGGAGAGGCTGGGACACCTTGCTACCCAAGGACAGCTTGTCTCCTCAAGGAGTTCTTCTCCAGAACATGACCTACTTTCTTCTCCTCCCCACTGATAATGCCTCAGACGGAGCTCATTCCTGAATGTGAGATTAAAGTAAAAAATTAACAAAACCACAAAACAAAATAAAGCAAAAGCAAGCCATAGTCTTTATCCAGAAAACCTGTTGTGAAATACAAAGCAATGATTTCTCTGACACATCAGGCAGATTTTGCTAGTCTTGGCTGTCTTCCTGGTGCCATACAAAGCACTGTGCTTCCTTCAAGGTGTGCAACAGTGGAGAAGAGGGTAGGAGTAAAAGTAGGGGTACAAGCAGGGCTTCAGGGGCATTGCCATTGCCTTGGTGGGCGACGCCAATGCAGACCTCTCTCCCATAGGTAGGAAAACACTTCCACATTCTGCAAAACTCTATTTTAACAGAATGAAAAATACCTGAGGGCACAGTCGAACGAACTGCTATTGACACTCACTGAGTTTTCAAGAGAGATATCTGACCTCCACACTTCTATTTGAAAAGAGGGAATCTAGCCACCTTGAAATCAAATATTGTGCTCTCCTTCCCAAAGAGGCACCAGGAACACCTGCATGTGTCCCACCACATCACTGCCTTCTGCTCATATGCTTCAGAATTCAGGGACCAAGCTTCAAACACTCTTCTAATTACTCTTCAGGTCTTTCAATAATTAAGAATGTGGGAATATAAAAATAAAAAGCCAACAAAAATAACACACCACCAACAAACACAGAAGCCTGCAGGAAAGAAAAAGATATTTCATATCTAGTTATTGGCTGTTTGTGGTTTCTTCCTCCATTTTTCAGGAGCTCTGTCAGACTGGCACCAAAATCATGGTGGCACCACCATGGATGTCTGAGGCTGAAGGGTTTCATGGCACACCCTAGGCATCAGCTGGAAGCCCTGGATGTACCCACCAGCAGTGAGTCCTGCCTCAAATCTCAGCATAGGAATGACATACGCTACTTTCATGTTATTGAATTCCCACTCTATCCTGCTCTTCCTCCAGCATCGGTGACAGCAACATTACCTGAAAGCCTGCTTGGAATACATCAATACAATGTCCTGGCATCAGGCCAGCAAATAATTAGGGTTCTTTTGCCAACACTTAAAATCTGTTTTCTGATAGTTATCCAAACTTCTTTACTTGGTTAGCACACTCAAGAGTAAGAGTCATTTTTAGCTCCTGGCTCCAGCTATAAATGATGAAAGACAGACGGCTTTGCAGGGTAAGCAGTGCAGATCTTCTTAATAAGAAAAAAAGTCCAACATACATTTCATAATGCAATTATGTATTAACATGGCACCCTCAGATACATACATAAATACAGTGACTTATTGAGAATTTCTGGCACAGAAGTAAAAATAAATTGTAATCTGATATATGTATTTCTTCCTTCTTTCTCAGAGCATTTTTCGTCTTCCAACTCTGCTCAATTCAATTTTTCCATTACAAAATTTATGGCCCTGATTTCTCTACACTGAATTAGCCTGGCTGACTTCAAGCTGATGTGTATCAGCGGCAGCACAAAGAAAAGCTGTGGATGCAAAATGTCTGCAAGACCGAGGCTCACACACCCTCCCAACGTTCTGCTGAGTAGCAGCACTGTCATTAGGAAATTGCTTTGAATTTTCTAATAGAATTACAAAGGCAAGAGGAAATATACTGAATTCCATCCCTGCAGAAGTCCAGCATCATAAATGACTCCAAGCACTTCTCAGCTGCAATATTATTCAATTAAACAAGTGCTCCATCACCTGGGGAACATTATTACACATAGGGAAACACAAAGACAGGAAATGTACTCTGTGAGACAAACATGGACCGCAAACAGAAGACAGGAAATTACTAATTAAAGCCAAGTGAAGTGGGAGATGCCTGTCCAAAATAGTTTGCAGTGTCCCTACACTGAAATTCATGCAGATCCACAAAAGATGAGTTTTGCGCCCTCTCTTAAACAGTGTAGCCAAATATAAACATTGAGTTTTGCCCAATAAGTAAACATGAAAAATCCTCATATATATCTATGAGGATTACTCAAAGCAAATTATGAAAAGAATCTGCATCAAAAAAAAAAAAAAATCAAAAAAGAAAGAGAGAGAGAGAGAGAGAAAATCTTTGAATTAATTGGAAGGAGGGCTTGAGATCTGGTGCTTATACAGTGTCAGGAGGGAAGAGTTTGGGGAACTCCGCAGGATTCCTTCCTTGACCTTGCTGTATCTGTTTGTGGTTTTACAAAAAAAGAAAAAACAACCTGACCAAACCACTGTAAGTGCCATTAAATGTATCTTTATAAATTTGACACCTAAATGACAACAGTGAACAATGCTCCATATTTCTGTGTTGATGTCTAGCACATTTTAGAGAAAAGAAAATAACTAACGTTTCTGCTAGAAAATGTTTATTTAAAAATAAGTATCACACTTTTAACCAGTCTATGCCAGGATATACTGAGTGCCTTCAGGCAACAATTCTTCAAAAAAGCAGGACCAAACCAGCAAGCCTTTTGTCTCAACACCTGCTACTTTACCCAGTACTTAATAGTAGCTGCACAGTAGAATAGGAAAAGCTTGGGCACAAGCTCAGTCTTCTTCCTTCCCTGCTTCCTTGTTTCCTTTCTTTCTTGTTTTCTTTCTTTATCTTCCTTCCTTTCTTCATCTTCCTTCCATTCTTTTTCTTTATTTCTCTCTTCCTCCCTTCCCTTCCCTTCCCTTCCCTTCCCTTCCCTTCCCTTCCCTTCCCTTCCCTTCCCTTCCCTTCCCTTCCCTTCCCTTCCCTTCCCTTCCCTTCCCTTCCCTTCCCTTCCCTTCCCTTCCCTTCCCTTCCCTTCCCTTCCCTTCCCTTCCCTTCCCTTCCCTTCCCTTCCCTTCCCTTCCCTTCCCTTCCCTTCCCTTCCCTTCCCTTCCCTTCCCTTCCCTTCCCTTCCCTTCCCTTCCCTTCCCTCCTTTCTCTCTTTCTCCCTCCCTCTCCCTTCCATCTTCCTCCCTTCCTTTTTTTTTTTTATTTTTGCCTTTTCCTTTCCTTTCCCCTTTCCCTTTCCCCTTTCCTTTCCCCTTTTCCTTTCCCCTTTCCTTTTCCTTTTCCTTTTCCTTTTCCTTTTCCTTTTCCCTTTCCCTTTCCTTTTTCCTTTTCCTTTTCCTTTTCCTTTTCCTTTTCCCTTTCCTTTTCCTTTCCCCTTTTCCTTAATTTACTCCTTCTGTCCCTCAGAAACGTTTTAATTACTCCAAGGTTAATTAAAAACGGGAACAAAATAATGCCAGACTTCCAGCAAAACACATTTTGCTCATGTGCCATCTGCAATTACCACAGCTCATCTTTCCGGCCGTGCCCCTTGTGCCAGCTCAACGCAGTTCGAATCATCCAGTGTCACAACTTGACTCAAGTACCGAATCGAGAGCATTAACTCGCGGCGCGGCGCGCTGCTGCCTCCCGGCGGAGGTTGCGCACCGAGCAGGGCGGCGCAGGATCAGAGCAGCACCGCCGGGCTTCAGGAACAGACTTAGACTGTGCTGTTGCTGGAGTCTCACACAAAAATACTCTGGGGCTCAAAGCTCCTGAACCAGCCACACGCTCCCAGGGGTGCAGCTTCACTCCGGGCAATGTTTATTCGGTATGTGTTCACCACTGTAACTGCATCTCACTTTGTTCTTCATTGCGTGCAACAGACTGCAGCCACACTCATCTGCATGAAACCAGCGTGAAAACCACTGCCCTTGTAATAACAAAGAATTTACTGAGTTTCCCGAGTGCAGACAGTTGTTCATTGCAAGAGGCTGAGAACATGGCTGCATCTGTACTGTCCATGTGTAAAGTGCCAGAAATACCACGTTTCCAGCTAAAAGGAATTCACTCATTGATGCACACAACTATTTCCTCCTGCCACATCACTTGAATATCCAGATAATGGGAATTTCCTTCAAACTCTTCATCAAAAGGGCTTCTAATGCCTCACCTTTAACTAGATGAGATGTCTGCAAATGCCCAATATTCACCTAAGGCCAATCACACCAACCACATCTCACTCAGTCTTCAGAGTTATGACCCTTTATCCTGCAAATAAAACGATGCAGCCCAACATCAGCTGTATCTCATCCTAACGTTATAAACACATTCTGATCACTGTGCTCTGTGCTTAAAGAATTCCTACAGACAAGCGGATCGTCAGTAAAGGTAAGTAAGCCCTGTGGTCAACTGAGATCCCAAATATTCTCTCCACTTTGGAATAAATCCAACATTAAGGGAAATGATTTTGAAACTGTGGCAGTACTACTGGTTCTGGACTGGATACTTGTTAACTCCCGGCTGGCTGCTGAAAATAGCTTCCAGCCATACATGCGGCTGCAGCACTGGAATCTGCTGAGTTTGCTGGAATTTGCTGGAATTTCAACTGGGCTATTTCCCCACCACTCTTGCCCAGATCAAGACTGCAACTCCCTTTCTTCTGGGAAGAAAATGAATCAGTTCCTTACTGACATTCATTCTGTGTCTCCCATCGAATTTATCATCTGGTATTCACCAGAAAATAATGTCTAAATACCTTTGACAGTTTTGCAGACATTTTTGCATTAGCACTACACTTCTCTTTCCATTTTGCCTTACATTAACATTGCATTCTTACACATTTTCATATCAGAATTTTCCCCCAGAGGAAGTATACCTTCCACTTGTAAGACATTCTCAGGTGAATATCCGAAAGTAGTGAACCTTTGTAGGATTTTCACAGTTTCATTACAATAAGCTCTAGAAAAAGCAAGTACTGTGGAATCTGTATGTAAACCCTGTACAAGCCTATCAATTGTAGATCCTGAATACATGCAAATAAAGTCTGTCCTTGTCACAGAATGAGTAGCTCTGGTACACCGTGCAGCAAATAATCAAATAGCCCTGTGAGCAATGACTCAAATATTTAAACCCCAAAGCCACAGTTTTGCATCTATTAATTACTTTGTGCAGCCACCCCATGGTGGATGCAGGAAGGCTCTCCCTTGCAGACCCCCACACATAGCACCACAATCACAGCCTTTTACAGCAGAAGCTGCCTTGAACTCTGATCACAGACTAAAAATATAAACATAAATACCCAAAGAAGGGCAGCCCAAGCCTCTCTCCCTTCCATATTTCAGGTCTCCCCTTTGCAGACTAATAGCCCGCCACATTTCTGCACCTCCACATCTAGCTGCTGTTACCCAGCAGGCATCACAGCAGGCAGACATCTGCAAAACAATTTTTCAGGGGAGTTTTGTAACCCTAGTGATGCCTTTACTGCTAACTGTAATCATTATTTTCTCATCACAAGACCCCGCACTGCAGAATTTACACGTAAATCCAGAGGATTAAAGCTCCAGTTAACTCCACACCTACAAGTAGCTACTCACCGTGACATTTTGCTTCTTCAGCTTCTGTAGCATTTCTTTCCTTTTCTGTGTAGCATGCACCAGACATACAGCAAGTATGTAAACTAAACAAAGAATATAGCAATGACAATGACAGCTGCCTTGTCCATCAGGTAAGGAAACCTCTCAGGGGGAAGAATCTCAAGCCAGGTGGAGATGGATGTCCCAAAGCAGTATCTGGAGCTGATCTCTGAGTCAGCCAGGTGACTGTGCTCCAAAGGGAGCAATGGGGGTTGCAAAACCCGCTGTTAGCCTGGCTGGGCTTTTTCTGAGTTCCCTTTGAGATATCTGATAAAAGCAAGGCCTTACTCTTAAGGCTTTTCTTCTTATACGCAGAACTGAACAAATTGAAGGAAATCTTACCTCTGTGTTCTTATAACTGTGGGTAGGATTACTTAATTAACTAAGAAACACGACCACATTAAATGTTCTGAGAAAGCAAACTTTGAACTTCTGAAGAATTACTGGTTGCACATTCTTTGTCGGCTGTTTATCATTACATTGAAAAGAATATGACAGTGTGAGTCCTCTCTTGTAGCCTTGTTTTCCCTGGGAGTCTTTAGCCCAAGGCTCAGGAAAACAGGATCTTAGGAGCTTTTTGTCACACGAAGTCATAACCATATTTCATCTTTTTTACATGTACAGGGGCATGGGATACAAGCCGGTTCTGGGAGCTGTCACATAAGCAGAACCAGCCAGGACAGTAGGCCTTGGGGTGCTTCTTGAAGAGGAAATATCTCTCAGCCATGCTTTGTTGTCTCTGACATCCCAGGGATTGTTCAGGCTCTTATTTTTTTCAATGTCATGTGTGATTTCAAAGGTTCCCTACCTTCTCTGTGCTCTTTGCACAAGTCCAGACCAAAGTAAGCATACCAGCTTGGCCATGTTCAGCACTTTCTTTGTCACATTTCCTCTTTTTTTTTTTTTTTTTTTTTTTTTTTTTGCAGCTTCTGTTTGGACCTCCACACTGAACCCAGCAACCATATCCTGGGCCGTATCAGAAGAGGAGTGGCAGCAGGGAGAGGGAGGGGATTGTCCCCTTCTGTTCTGTCCTTGTGAAGACCCATTCATAGTACTGCATCCAGGCCCAGGACCCCTAGCATAAAAAAGATGTGGAGCTTTTAGAGTGGGTCCAGAGGAGGCCACAAAGATGATCAGAGGGCTGGACCACCTCTCCAGCTCTGAAGAAAGGCTGAGGGACCTGGGCTTGTTCAGTCTGGAGAAGAGAAGGCCTCACTGTGGCCTTCCAGTCCTTGAAGGGAGCTTGTAAGCTGGTAGGGAACCCACTTTTTCCCCACCCTAAAAGTGGTAAGGGGAAATGGATTTAAGCTAAAAGAGGGGAGAATTATGTTAGATGTTAGGAGAAATTCTTTACGCAGAGGGCAGTGAGGCCCTGGCACAGCTGCCCAGAGAAGCTGTGGTGCCCCATTCCTGGAGGCGCTCAAGGCCAGGTTGGATGGGGCCCTGGGCAGCCTGAGCTGGTGGGGGGCAGCCCTGCCACTGGCAGGGGGTTGGGGCTGGGTAGGATTTAATATCATTTCCAACCCAAGCCATTCTGTGATTCTATGATTACTCTGAGCAGCATATTCTCACTGTGAGAGCTCCCCAAAGTGACCAAGTAACTATCTTTATGCAAAGCAGGCTTCAGAAATGCCCCAAGCCCCTGCCACAGTTTCCCAAAACCTGTTGGCTTTCAAATCTATGAATTTGGTATATGCAGTCTTCAGAGAAACACAAAGGTGGTGCTTAAACTTTGTTGCGTTTTCAGAATGGGAAATTGGTTACTAAAAACCAGACAACAGCTATCACAAAAGGCTGAGACGCACCTAGCAGATAAAATAATCTGGGCAGAACAGCTGGTCTCCGAAGTCCTCTTTTTTCTCAGAACAGATAGTGAGCTAGAAGTTAAAACCAGGAAATGCCTGGCCTGGAATTTTCTGTGGTGTACTAAGCACACAGTTGATTGCCTGGCAAGGAACTGCAGGACCCATCTGTCTAATGTTTTCTTTTTTATTTCTTCAAAGGAATGGGCAGAGCTCAGAATGCCTATGTTTCGGTACATAACTGTATGCTTTTCCTTCTACCATCCTGCAGCTAACTGGGAAACCCTGTTTTGGGCAGGGGAAGAGGTCCCATGTCTGCCTATAATCCGTAAGGTTAATGACAAGGTAAAAAAGAGGGGATGGATTCTGGTGATGTTTCTTCCCTATGCTGCCCAGTGCCATAATCAGAGGCAATGAGGGCAAATGGAAATGCAGGAGACTTCATCTAAACATAAGGAAAGCATTTGGTTGTTCTGTCTCTGGGGTCTCCATTTTTGCATTTTTGGAGACATTCAAACCCCTACGGACATGATCCTGAGCAACCTGCTGAAGGTGACCATGCTCTGAGCAAGGGCTTGGGCTGGGTTCTCTTCGGGGTTCCCTTTCCCTGAAGGCAGCCACCCCACCCTTAATGTGTGGAAGGTGTTAAGGACTCACAGAAAACAAACAGATCTAATTCAAGGAAAAAAAAAAAAAAAAACCCACAAAAAAAAAGCATTGGACTGAGCAGTAAGTATTACACGCAATCTCAATAACTGACTTAAAGATCTTTATCTTTTGCATCACAGATTTTCTCACTTAGAAGGGCAGGATACATCATTCAGAGGAGCTCTAGAGGAGAGGCTAATGGAAGGATAAAGCTTGTTTATCTGGGCAAAATGGAATTCCATCTGGTGCACGTGGCTGATATTCTGTCCCAGTCACTTCATTCTTTGAATCTTAGGTTGAATCTCTTCTATGTGCTGCTGGAGGCCTGGGTAAGGTGTCAAGAGGAATTCCACTGACCCCTAGTAGAAGAATTTAGCTAATGAATGCTGTTCTGGATAAACCTCTAACCAACATGTGGCCTGGGAAACTCAGCTGTAGTCAAGCTGATGGATATTGGAGTACTACCCAGTGCCCTTACCTGGCGCCAAGGATGCAGAAGTCTCCTCCAGCAAGACACAGCCTGTGGACTTCCTCAGCAGGGGGAAATGGAATTTTCAGCATTAATCTGAATGTGCCCAGTTGCAGTGTGATACATCGTTATTTGCCATGCCTGAAGTATGCATGCAGCCTCATGTTGGAGACGCAAGATAGATAGACACAGACCCCCTGAAAACTGAAGCAAGTCTGAAGACAGGGAATCCCACCCAATAATGAAATTTTGCATGTAAAAATATGTATGCACAAAATACTAATGAAATTTTGATTTAGTTTCTGGGATGAGAATGGTGGCTCTCAAGTACCTTAGCTGCAGGTTTCCTGACATCTGTTTTGTTCCCTTGTGGTGATAGCATCCTGAAGCTGGTGATTGGAGGTAGGAAAGGCATAACCACACCCCTGGAGGAAGAGAAAGGCAATAGCAACAGCTTAGCCATTGGCAGAGTAATAGTTAATGAGAAATTACTGCAAAGCCTGTATGGAAACACATGCCACAAAATAACCCATGACAGTTAAGCGTCTTCCTGCTTTTACACCGCTAGTTTGTTCACCAACTGGGAGTTTTTACAAAACCAAACAGCAAGTGGAAGTGTTGTTGCTTTAAAGCATGTGATCTGGTGTGTAAGAGATTACATCCTCCCAGGGAGGAGTTTTCAGGGAGGAAGGCAGTGTACGGCTCATAAATATCTGGGACCGAGTGTTGCTGTCCCGTCTGCTTTGCGCTCGCTGGTGAGGAGCAGAGTTCCTGCTCACCCATAGCCAGCAGCATGGTCGATTCTTTTGTACAGAGCAAACTCAGAGATAATAAAGTTACCCTTTTCGTGAAGGGATCCTGCCCTTACTGCAAGAATGCCATAGCATTGCTGAAGGAATTCAACTTTCTGCCAGGATGCCTGGAAGTGGTTGATATCACCGGGATGGATGACATCCAGGATTACTTCCAGAAAACAACAGGGCAGCGAACCGTAAGTTCTGGCGCTTGTTTCGGAATTTCGTGCCAGAGGACAGCCTGGGCAGCTATCACAGGAGGTGAAGCGAGGTCTCTTTCCCAAGCAGTTTATTTTCAGTGAAACGGTTCAGGTCTCGGGGAGAAGCCCCACCCCTCCCTATTTTTGTAATTGCTCTCTGCTTTGAGGCTCTGCTGCTCTCCAGCAGAGCTGTTACTACAGATCTGTTGTGCCTTTGTGCCTGGGGCTGTGGCACTCCAGTAACGTTTCATACATCTTCCAAATCTGTCTGCTGTTGCAACGAGCAGAGGCACAGAAAAAGCCACACTCTGGATCTGGCTGCAGATGGGCAGCTGCAGAGGGCACTTTCACATTCACACTGTGACCAGAAGTTCCATCTGCAGTTGCGCTTTGAAGCTGTATAAGTCAGCACAGGTGTGTTTGGAAAGGAGAGAGAGTGTAGAGCTGTGAGTTTCTTTGACTTTGGACTCTTGTTTCACCCTCCAGTGTTAAGTGGAAAAGCATTCTGAATTGCCTCATTTCATCCCGTAGTAGAGTAAGATACAGCGCTTGCAAAACCTATCAGCCGCTTATTCTGAAGCTTAATTACACAATTATGATTATATTACGGAGCAATGCTATGTGCTGGAGTTTCAGGAATTAATTTCCACAGAAATGCTGACATGCTGATGGGGCAGTTCATGCGTCAGAGTGAGCTGTGCCCTCGTGAAACAAACACGCCTTTTTCCTCCCATTCTACCCAAATTACACTAAAGAGCAACAGCTTCTTGCGATGAAGCTGGAGAGAAATGGCTGGTATCTGGATTTCTGGCGCTCTTTCTGTGCTGCTGGGTGCCATGGGCTGTATCCCCCACTGGGTGCCATAGACTGTATCCCCACAGAGAAAGCCCAGGAAAAATCCTGACCTGCATTGATTCTGGGACTGCTGCATGACCCTGCAGGGGCTGTCCCGGTCTCTGTTCATCAGTGCTACCTGCTGCCTCCCATGAAGTCCCTGCTCTCAGCATCAAGCCAACTTCTTGGCTTATTATCCATTTAGCTTTCCTACTTTCAGCCACTTAGAGGCAACAAAAGGAGACCTTCTTTCTCCCTGCCCCCACTCAGGAACCTGGGGCCAAATGGAGTTGCTCACAGAAGCACCACCATCAAACTCCAGACCCTCCTGGGGTAGGTGGCTTGCATGTGGTTACCCTACAGCTCCTGGGGTAATCAGTTTTTCTACATATCCTGCCTCTGACGTGGTTATGACAACATTTTAGCAGCTAAGCTACTCCTTGCATGTCACACAGGCAATCTTGCTCAGCTTCCTGGGAAGGGCATGCAACAGCCAAGCATCCTACACGTCATGCTAGAGCTGCTGGAGAGTCCCATTACCCTTACTTCACACTGACTTCCACTAAATACCTCTAATGATTCTTTCCACAGTCCCAGCCTGTCGTAGCACTACATTCATTGCATCTTTTGGGCAAGTGTAGTAAATACATCTTCCCTTTACCTACTGCAGTAGGTACACTGCTACATGCTGGTGGCTGTCCCTGCAGGTCTCACCAAAACTCAAACTGTGAGCTCAGTCACAGCTGTGGAGTTGAGCTGTGCTGGCAATGGCAGTGGGACCATGACAGCAGAAGTACTTTCCCAGCAGTAGGGGAATTTAGGATAGAGAGGATGGATAGCTTAGCTAATGAAGCCACGTACTGAAAGTAGCAGGTGATTTCACAGCAGGAGAGGGATTGATAGCATTAGTAACTAGAGAAGCCACCCACAGAAAGACGAAGCGAATTCCCTGGCTGATAAAATATGTTTTAATGGCCAGTGAGAGAAGTCATTACTGAAATCAGAAGGCAAATTCCCAGCAACAGAGGGTTTGCTTGCACTGTGTTTCACTCAGTGAGGACAAGCAGATGCTGAGTGCTGCCCAGGTCAGGTCTCACAAGTCTAGTCTTCCGTGGTGCTGCAGCTATAACCACAGAACTGCTTGGCTTGGCAGGGAGCTTCAAGCCCATCCAGTTCTAAGCCCCTGCCATGGGCAGGGACACTTCCCACAAGACCAGACTGCCTGGTGCCCCATCCAGTCTGACCTTAGGGGCACACACCTGCCTTGAAAAGGTCTCGGATGCTGAAGTTCAGTAATTGTTCCTAATTTTTAGGAAAGCCTTTTATTATCATCTTGACTGCACCATTTACCTGTCCCCTGCACTCAGTCAGCAGACAAGTGGCCTCCTGGTAGGCACTAAAGTTATCCATCTGCTGCCATAGACTTGAGGAGATGGCTGGCTGCTAGTGCATGTTCTGAGCGTGCCGTCACAGTGAGAGGAATTCATTCAACACAAAATGAGGAATGAGTAAAAAGGACAGATGTGATGAAAAGGGACAAGAATAGGTAAGGAAATAGTAGATAGCCACAGTTATAAAGTAGGAGGAGGGCAATAGGCCATAAAAAGGGCACATACAGAAAAGATTGTGACAGCAATGGAAGTTTGCCATTCAAATTGACCTTGCTAGGCAGTCAGGGGACTGGCAGCTGTGCATCCTGCCTGGCACCTTCATATGGCATGGGAAGAACCTGGGGAATGGTGTGACCTCTTAGCCTCTTTAACACAAAGTCTGCTTTTTAGATAAATCCTCTCCACGTTTTTTCTTGTCACTGATTACTGATTAAGCTGTATCTCTCCTCCTGTGCCCAGGTCCCTCGTGTGTTTATTGGGACAAAATGCATTGGAGGATTTTCAGATCTGCAGAAGATGGAACAGCAGCTCCCCATGATGCTACGTCAGATTGGTGCTCTGGTGTAGCTGAAGGGTAGGTAGTAGGAAGTGTTCCCAGGCCAAATGCAATGCTTTTCTTGGTACTACAGATAGAACCTGAAGCAATCCATGGCAAGGACAACCTCCAATGGTACACCTGGGTAATGTACACATTGCAGTGTGATAGAGGGCAAGGTGCAGCTAATTGCAGTACACAGCACAAGGCTTATGCCCTTTTGCTTCCTCTGTGAAAAGCTTACAGCTAGTCAGCAGGCCAGCTCTGTCTACGGGACTAAAGATATTGGATAGTTCCTCATCTGAAATCTGTAATCAAATATCCCCTAGATTATCTTCTTTCAATTGGAAATCAGGAAATTACTGAAACTGGTTTGTTATTGTTGCTGTTTTCCTGTCCATTTCTAACACTAAAGCTTAACTAGATGGAACAGTGTTGTGTGCCTTTATGTGACACAGAAGTCCAAATTCACCTCTGAGGTTCCCAGGGGCAGCATTTGCATTACAAAACATTTGACAGCACACATTTCAGTATCTAGTCTTTGCCTAGAATCTAGCCTGAATGGTTCAACTTTCCTTTTGTATTTCCCTTTTTTATTATCAGAAAACAGAGCCTGCTGCTTTAAAAAGAACTCTCTCAGTCTAAAGAAGATAGCCTCTTATTATATTGTAACTGGCTTTAAAAAACAATTGGATACTCTGTGGTAGATGTACTGTATTTTCTGTGTAATGCCCTTCTGTGAGACAGCTATACAACATGCCTGTTGCAATCACGCAGCACAATGGTTTCTGTTTTAGTGAGCATAAGGGCTGTGCTGACCATATGCATGAGCTGGTGCAAATTGTGAGTGGAAACTTTCTAGTCAGAAGAGAAAGATCTGTCCACATGACGCAGAACATTTCATTATAAATCCTTCAGCTAATTCCTAGAAGGCTGAGTTTAAATCTGCCCAGCAATGTAGAAGGATCCCAAAGTGGGTCCCCAGAGAAACAGGGTTATACTCGTGCTAGCAAGGAGCAGAGCTTGATGTGCTGCTAGCCTGGAGATATGCTGTAGCAGGGAACCTCCAAAACAAACAAAAAAAAAATGCACTCAAATTAAGTCTATGCAGGTGCTGTATGTGTTTGTAGTGTTTTAATGCAGAGTTGTGGAGGCCCTGGCACAGCTGCCCAGAGAAGCTGTGGTACCCCATCCCTGGAGGCACTCAAGGCCAGGTTGGATGGGCCCCTAGGCAGCCCGAGCTGGTGTGGGGCTGCCCTGCCCACAGCAGAGAGTTGGAACTTTAAGATCTCTTCCAACCTAAACCATTCTGTGATCCTATGATTCTGCGAAATGTCATGCAGAGGATGAGCAGAATGAAGAAGAGCTGTTCAACATGTCAATTGGAGTGGTTTATGTCCCTGGGTTTGCAAATACACCTCAATGGGATGCTGCTGGCAGACTAGAGGAGAACTAGACACTAGAAATACTTTACTCAAGCCAAGTAATGGCCTGAGAAGGGATCATGCTTCCTTTATTGTTACCTTCAGCGAAACCCATGCAATCAGGAGGCTCAAAAAGAGGCATTTGCAAATTCACTGAGAGGCCAGGAATATAGCTGGATCCAGTGTCTAGGATACTATACATTATTAGTCAGTGGTCTGAATCGTTTCACAAGGCCAGGAATTATCCAGCTATATTCCTGGCTTTGTGAAACGATTCAGACCACTGACTAATACTGTATGGTATCCCAGACACTGGATTACACACAGATACACATGACACAGAGCACACTTATTCCTGAGAAGAGAGAGACCTTTCACAATCCTGTGACTATCTTGTCTGTACAATACCTGGAAGTGTAAGTTTCTAACTACAGGCCTGCTTCTTTCACGTTTGACAAAAATCTCTTAACTTGACAACCTTCAGGAGCTTAACATAGGATTCTTGGTCTTCTTGTGGCATAAAGCCACAGGACCAGATTCCTGGTCCCAACACAGAAGAGCAAATAGTGACAGCCCATGGCATGTTTTGGATGTCACTTCTACAGAACAGGAGACAGCATCCTGGCCCTTCCTAACTACATAGCATGAACCTGGCTCTGTAAGCTTCAGAGTAAAGTCAGAACAGTCCAGCCACACAGTCCGGAATTTTAAGGTAGATTTTGCTATTCTTAACAATAAGGAGCAAAGACAATTTACCAAATAAGCTGTGACTACCACAGTGCTCTTTGCAGACGATCTTAGCACTATGGAAAACCTGCAAAGAAATACTTGGTGCTGTAAGCTGTCATGTTTTACTGTGAATCAGAATATTTTGATATATTGTGATTACCAGATGGAGTCTCAGGGAGACCACCCACTTCTCCAACCTGCTTAGGTCCTTGTGAAAAGTGCTGCTGCTCTTGAGCATATCACTCATAGAATCATAGAATTGCTAAGGTAGGAAAAGACCCACAGGACCACCCAGTCCAACCATCCACCCGTCACCAATAGTTCTCACTAAACCATGTCCCCCAACACAGCATCCAAACGTTCCTTGAACACCTCCAGGGTCAGTGACTCCACCACCTCCATGGACAGCCCATTCCAGTGCCTGACCACCCTTTCAGAGAAGTAGTATTGTTGACAGTTTACGGGCTGGTCCAACCTGGTTCCGTGACTAGTGGGGCGGAGGGATTTTTTTGCAAAATCCTTGCCTCCAGAAAAGGGGAACAGGGGACCCCCCCCCCCCAAAAAGAATAATTAAAAAACAGCGTCAACGATCTGAGGAGAAACAAACTAATTTGCTAAACATAGTATCGGAATGCACGATAACACACTATAATACAATATAATTCAATATAATTGTTAATAAAATCAAATATAATTGAAAGAAGGATTGTCTGAGAGCTAAAGGCCTTACACTAATACTGGAGCCTTGTGTGCAGTCGGGAGCAGCAGTGAGACAATCCGAAAGTGAGCACGACGAGACGAGAAGAAAGAAGAGTAAGGTCAGGTGACCTACAGGCCTTATATCTGTTCCCCTGAGTAGGAATGATAACAGTATTTGAACAGTCTTCTGGGGAACATAGTTTTCCTCTTCTGGACAAGTACCCGGAACTAGAGCATTTGCTCCCAGTGCACTGCATGATGTTATGATGTGGAATACCGAGAACCAAAAATGATAAAACCATGACAAGTATGTCCTAACATCCAGCCTGAACCTTCCCTGGCGCAGCTCGAAGCCATTCCCTCTAGTCCTATCACTAGTCACACAAGAGAAGAGGCCGACTTCCAGCTCACTACAACCTCCCTTCAGGTAGTTATAGAGAGCAATAAGGTCTCCCCTGAGCCTCTTCTCCAGGATGAACAATCCCAGTTCCTTCAGACGCTCCTCATAAGGCCTGTGCTCCAGACCCCTCACCAGCTTTGTTGCCCTTCTTTGGACACGCTCCAGGGCCTCCATGTCTTTCTTGCAGTGAGGGGCCCAAAACTCAACACAGTACTTGAGGTGCAGTCTCACCAGTGCTGAGTACAGGGGGACAATTACTTCCCTGTTGCTGCTGGCCACACTATTTCTGATACAAGCCAGGATGCCATTGGCCTTCTTGGCCACCTGGGCACACTGCTGGCTCATGTTCAGCCTAGCGTCAATCAACACCCCCAGGTCCATTTCCTCTACACAGTCTTCCAGCCACTCTGCCCCAAGCCTGTAGCGTTGCCTGGGGTTATTGTGGCCAAAGTGCAGGACCCGGAATTTGATCTTGTTGAATCTCATCCCGTTGGCTTCAGCCCAGCTATCCAGCCTGTCTAGATCCCTCTGTAGGGCCTCGCTACCCCCAGGGTACCACTGTCCATCCACTGCCTCCTTCTCACGCACAGAGCCAGGAACTTTATTACAGGAGGCAATCATGTTGGTCAGGCATTGTTTGCCCTCAGTGAACCCATGCTGACCATTTCCAATCACCCACTCCTCCTTCACATGGCCAGAAACGCATTTAGGGAAGAGTGGCTCTGTGATATTCCTAGGGACAGAAGGGAGGGATTTTCGGTCTCTTTTGGCCTCAACAATGGTCCCACATGTCTTTGTTCACCCATTTCCTGCTAATGCAGCATTAGAAGCTGTCTTTATTGCTCACTGATATCCCTTGCAAGTCACATCTTGAAGCTAGCACTAGCTTCCCGGGCATCACTCCTATGCATCTGGGCAATGCTTCCCAATTCCTCCTGTCTAGCCTGTCCCTGCTTCCAGCATCTGTGTGCTGCCCCTTCATGTGACCTGCCGTGAGAACTTCGTTTAGCCAAGCTGGCCTCCTGATGCAACTGCTTGCTTCCTGGAGTGCTGGGTTTTGGATAGACCCCTTTTGCACTCAGGGTAGGGCAGAGCAGCCAAAAATATATGTCCCTGGTGGCAGATAGAAAGTCTCAGAGGAAACTGAGCAGTAATAAAAAGTGAGAAACAGAAGGCAGACACTGCAATGGGCTGTCCTTGGTCCTCAGTTACACACAGGAGAAAGCATTGAAGGGACGCTGTGGTGCTTGTGACATGTGCTAGCAGGTCAGCTTGCCGGTGCAGGCACTGCAAAGGAGAGCATCATCAGGATGAGACAGCCTTGCTGAGCAAACATGCTGCATGTGCCAGGTACAGTGTAAAAAGAGCTATCTGTATCTAGCATTAGAGCATGCTGATGAGATGGTTGCCAGCTTGGGTCTGTTGCTCGTGATCATCAAGCATGCCATCAACAGCCTGTTGTAGCATGCACTCAGAGAGGTTTTTTCAACCTATATTCTGCTTATACACACGTTAAAATGCAACTAATTGTAGAAAGAAACAAGGATGCGTTTGTGGGAATGGATGAGTAGAATCCTAAAATTGTGAGCTCTATACAATAAGGAGCCCACTATCATTGCTGTTCCTTGAATTAAGCATAAAAGCAGTCATCTGGCTGAATTCCTTGCTTTACAAAGTCAGAGGTACTCATTTTCCTTAATGAACTGTTTTGGTGTGATGATTTTTAGCAAAGACTGAGCTTATGTATAGTTATATGAAATACATATAATGTGTATATTGCACTCAAAACAGTGTATATATACAGACATGCACTCATTTATGTATGTATGAGTTATATATGTATATATGCACGCACACACAGAAGCAGTGTTTAAAAGGTCTCCAAATTCTGTTCTGAAATGGTGTTGTATCAGTGAAGTTACAGCAGTGATCTCTACTCTTCCTTCCAGTGCTTCTGCTTTCAGGAGAGATGACCATGAACTGTGACCTCACCCTTTTGACATGCATGCATCTTGGGACAGATTCCTTCCAGCTGCTTTCTGTAGGATTGAATGCACCTTTTTGGGGAATGCAACTGCCCATTTCATTCACATGTACCTCAACATGTCACATCTCTTCCTACTTTCTGTGGTACTGAATAAAATATACTTCAACAAAGTAGCTGAGCTCACTACTGTGTTTCTTCTACTGTACAGGTCAACTCACACTCTCATTCTAAATGTCTCTTTTCTTTCTACCATCTTTCTTCTACATATCTTTCCCAGAAGGCTTTCTGGAAACTGTTAGTGTTTTCCACGTCCTTTAAAAATATCATTAAAATATTTGGAGCAATACACACACTGCTGTCATGCTGTAACACAGTCTGAAACAAACGCTGCGGCCTGCTAAGGTTACCCCAAGCCATAACACCTTTTGGCTGAGTTCTCATGACACGATCGTGAAGGTCAGTGCAGCTCTTTTTGGTAAATATTTTGTTACAACACAGCTGCTGCAGAAAGTAGTTTGAGCTTCCGTATTTCTGACTGCAATCTGAGAGTTACCTGAGACAGAATATGCCTGGGGCTGTGCAGCTGATTCAGAAAGCTGCTGGTTGAAGAGTACTCCACAGCAATGGCCAAAGGCAAACTTAAGCAAATAGTGTTGTGCAAGGAAACATTTATGGGAAATGGGCAGTGCAACTACTGCCAGATTAAACTGGGTGAAGAGCTGCTGTAAAAAGTTGGCATTCAAATGATGCTGTGTCAGAAATTGAAAGTTTAAAAGGATTTTTTTAGTTGATTATGAGGAAAAACAAACAAACAAACAAACAAAACCAACATAAAACCCTTCTCAATACTTTTCACTATTATTATTTCTCTCCTCCCTAAAAAAAAGTCCTCCCCCCTCTTCCCTTCCTTCCTTCCTTCCTTCCTTCCTTCCTTCCTTCCTTCCTTCCTTCCTTCCTTCCTTCCTTCCTTCCTTCCTTCCTTCCTTCCTTCCTTCCTTCCTTCCTTCCTTCCTTCCTTCCTTCCTTCCTTCCTTCCTTCCTTCCTTCCTTCCCTCCTTCCTTCCCTCCTTCCTTCTCTCCTTCCTTCCCTCCTTCCTTCCTTCCTTCCTTCCTTCCTTCCTTCCTTCCTTCCTTCCTTCCTTCCTTCCTTCCTTCCTTCCTGCCTCCCTTCCTCCCTTCCTCCCTTCCTTCCTTGTGTGTATTTACATTGTTCAGCTAATCTTAACACTATTCCTGGAAAAGAGCAGTCTGTAAACATGAAAAGGTCAGTGTGGACATTTCCTATGTTGCATGGTAGGGTCTTTTAAAACAGTGCTCAGGCAAGATTTACTGTTTCCAGCCTTTTTAAACAGCTAGAATTTTCACTGGGTGAAAAGCTTAACACCTAAAAACAAAATCCAAATGTATTACCATCCACTGAGTCAGAAACAAGATTAAGTGTAATCTGCTGTAGAAATGTTCTTCCTGTGCTCACGCAGGTCTGCAGGTGTGATTATACAGGATCTCAGACAATGGGCAGTACTGATTGCTGCTGACAACGATGAGAGCAACTGTTGAGTAAGTGTTAAGTCTGCAGCCACGATTCTCTATTTTTAGTGCTTCAAAAAGTCACATTGACTCTCTTTTTGGCTTAACACTTCTGAGAAGAGCTATTTTGGGTCACATCTGTCGTAAATCAAGTACTGCCACGTAGGTCTCAGCAGAGAGCTGAAATATTTGGCCTATAACAACACCTTCTATGTGTTTTTTAACAAGTAAAGAGCTTACCTATCTAGCTGTGTAACTGTATCACTTTTTGCAGGCTGAACTATGAGAGGAAAGAAAAAATAGCTAATTTCAGCAATTTCTGAGCAATTTTCCCACCTATCAAGCACTATTACAATGCTGTTTGTTTGTGAAATGCTGTTCACATTTAGAGCAGATGACCATGCTGGCACACTCTGCCTCTGCAGTTTTGCTCCCCAGCAGTGGGTCAGCAGCACCTCAGGATCTATGCTGCAATGTGAAGCACTCACAGCACAGTCTCTGCACATCACCCTATGCAATACCCATCTCTTCTTTTCAAGAAAATTGTGTTCACAATGAAATAACATGAAGGAAATAGCAGAAACCATTTGAATAATCAGACGGATATTAACATTTTCTGGCTAAGACATCATCCACAGTCTGAAGACCACAGAGTTCAACCTGGACATGGTTTCAGTTTTCCTCATTTCCACAGGTACAAAATAAAACAACACCGATAGGATTTACATCAGCAGCTGGGGTTTCTAAGAGGACCTGGAATTATTCAGATGTGCAACAAACACAGACAGAGTGGCATTAAGCTGTAATTGCCAGAAAATCTAGTTGTCTTTCCCGGATGTTCAATTAATTTCTACAGATCAATTAGTTTCTACAGCTTTTACCACAGATGGAACAACCAGAATTTCTAATAGCCAGGGGGGGGGGAAAAAAAAGGAAAAAACCAAAACAGAAGGAAAACAACAACAACAACAACAACAAAACCCACAGTGGTGAATATGGAAATTAACTACGCTGCATCATTTTTACCTTGATAACCCTGACAGGTAGATGGTTCATTAATGAATCTATTAGAAACTGACTACTGAACGCACACATCACAGTCTTACATGTCCCCATCGCCTCTGCTGGTAAAAGACTCCTGACAAAATGACAGCAAAATCTTTCTGCTTTCACTTCTGCTTCAAAAGAGAAATGCCTATCAACAGCCAAACAGGCTGGGTACTATCCTGTACAGACTGCAAATACAATAATAATACAATAATTCACTGCCACTGTGCTTAGTGCTCAGTGAGATGAACAGAAGAGGAATGCCAACTTTCAGAAGCCTTATGGTAATTTTTGAAGAGGTTCGGCAACGTACCCCAACCTCGCGTGACAAATAAGGTTGATCAGGAAAGGGGAATGTTGATTTGTAGAGAAATTTTTAAATTCTGAGAAGCTCACACACAAAGCTACTATGGCACTTCAAATGATAAATATATGTAGGGAACGTCAGCCATGAAAGAAGACTGTCATGGCATGAATTGCAGAAACGTGGATCACTTCATGCCAACCCTACTGAGCAGGTGTATTCAGAACTGCAGCTGTTCAGTCTCTCCCATTTTCTTGGCTGAACTATTTCCACTTCAAAGCAAATTCTATAAAATAAACTAGATGGGCATTATAAGGGTCAAAAACAAACAAAAGTGCAGCATCTCTGAAGCAGCTGGAGCAGAACTGCTCTTAGAGATGTGCTGCAGTTTGCCAGCACATTGCATGTAGTGCAGCAGGGGACTTGAGTGCTTCCCACAAGTGCTGATGAGCAGCCTGTACCCCGTCAGCAAAATGTCCTGTGCATAACAAAACTGAAGAGCCAACACTGGATGCAGCACAACCTTACCAGCAGTGCAGCATTCCAGTGATATTTTATTTCTTTTCCAGTGTCCTGCTACACTTCTTGAGGAGAGAATACAATGCACTGACAGTGCCAGACTTACAAGCTGACCATAAAAGCAAAATTTTCAGCCAGTTAAGTCCTTCTGCAAGCTGTGCTAAGATCACAGGTTTTTTTCCTCTCTTCCCCCGTCAGGCATTGCCGCTCAGAGCATTCAGTGGCCAGAGGCCAGCCCACACCACTCTTTTCCTCATACACAGCAGCTTTCCCACCTCACATTTTAAAACTGAATACGAGGGCAAGATTAAGTATCAACGTAAACTCATCGATGGAGCTGTTCTTAACCTCAGCTTGGGCTGAACTGCCAGAGGCCTGCGGCACAGCCTTCCCCATGACTGAACCCCCCAGCTCAGGGCAGGATGCTGGCCCTGCTCTCCCCAACTATCCCACAGTTCTGCCCACCCTGCAGACACTGAGGGCCGCATCCTGCTTTCTACCCCTGGAGTCATTCCAAGCTTCAGGCATAAATGCGGCCTGTGGTGGGGCCTTGTGCAGGGTGAGATCCTGCATCAGAGAGAGCACTGCCCCTTCTGTGTGGCAGCCACTGTGCTCCTCCTTCCTCACTACCACGTGGCTCACAGGATATTGCATTCTTCCCCGGTTTTTGCTTACCCAATTTTTGCTTTTGTGTTTCTCTGTCATGTTGCCTCTTGCTTCTGGTGAGCCAAAGCAATTTCCTCTTTTCTTTCTAACCCCTTTTCTAACAGCTGTGACTGAAATTCAACAAATACACTCAACTCACATTCTCCCCTAGTTTCATTTCTTTCCCCATCTCCTCCACATCCACTGCACCTGCCGAGTCTCAGCACCAGTAGTGCCCTGGCCCTGCTGCCCAGCTGTGAGCTAGAGCTACCCTGTTTGCCTGAACACCAGAAAGTAGTACTTCTTTATTTTTAAGGGTGACTGACCACTAGGACAAGTTCCCCAGAGAGTTTGTTGTGTCTCCTTCCATGGAGACAAAAAGCCATATGGACATAATCCTGGGTAATGTGCTGTGGGGGACCCTACTTGAGCAGGGAGCTTGGACCAGATAATCTGTAGACGTCCATTCCAACCTCAACCATTCTGTAATTCTGTAGTTCTGTAAAAGCCTTGTGTGGCCCTCCTGAACCCCAACAAAACACAGAGCAGCACAGAAGCTCTTGTTTTCCATGGCAAAGCAAGCCATGGAGAGGCTGTGTTTGTTGCAGAGAGGTGCTTGGACAGCTGCCCTCTCTGGGGAGATGTTCTGCAACAAGCCTCCAAGTATTTGGAATTCATTTTGAGTTATTTGTAGTGTGTTACAAGCATCCCTCAACTGGCAAGCAATAAATGGATAGGCTTTTCAAATAGAGCTGCAATACGGAGACCTTCCTGCCTCTTACCCAGAGGAATAGCAGAGCTGTTTTTTTGTAATTACTCAGCTTTGTCTCATCTCATTTTCTGTGAATAATAAGCATTTTTGGGAGCTGATGAGACAGATTACTTGCTCTTTGCCACATCACTAGCAAGAAAAGCTATGCAAAATACCTTACATGTTTCTTGTTCTCCTTATACGAGTGAGTGAAGACAGGGTCTGGGCTTGTTAGAGGATGGCTAACAATTCAAATGGCAGTGTGATTGTAACTTCAGAAATGAATAAGTAGCTAAATCCTCCTGGTCTAACAAAGAACTATTCACCAAAACTTTAAGAATTCATCTCAGATTGACATGAAGAGGGAGAAAATATCACTGAATGAAGAGGGCCTTAATTTAGGATCTGGGGCAATACTGCAGTACAAAGTTACTTATTTTTTCCCTCACTTATCACATCACACATAAATGGTAAGTTAATAAGCTATAGAAATATTTCCAACATCATTAATCACAAATCAAACACAAATGAGACAATAATCATGAGAATAACTAGAGAAAATCTTTTTATTTTGTAGCAAAATTTTAAATATTAAATCTAATAACACGTACACTTGTCATGGCATATTGAAAGAACAAGCATATGCATAATGAAATAATGCTTTTGACTTCTAATTTTGTTTTCCCAAATCAAATACACCAACACCTAGTGGACTAGAGCAGAGATTCTTTAATTATACTGTGGAAAACACTATTCATGCAGAAATGTTTTTTATTAGTCTCTATAGGTCTTAGTGCTAGGTTGGGACAAGCATACACATACACGTGGCAAAAATTATACGGCGTAATCTATCACTTAAATACAACTCCACTTCTAAAAGAGGATTTCAAGAGTTATCTCCAATGAAGGATTTATAAGTCAAACTTCCACCTGAACGTCTGTCCAACACTGTAATCTAAAACCCTCTGAAACCTGCTCAGCTACTGCCTAAGGTTACCCACATTCACCACCTGCCTCCTTCTTTGAACCCAACGTTCCCAATGCTCTTGGAGTCAGGAGATGCTGAGACGTGCGCAACCCTCGTGAGTTGGCATTGAGACATTTGGGTCTCCGCCTGTCACCCCCAGGGCTGTGTAAGAAATGTAGCTTAGAATGCCATCATGTTGAGGCAGCTGCTGGTTCTGTGGGATCTGACTAGATGCAAATCCTAGTTCTCACAGAGAAGAAACCTCTGGGGCTGTTACAAAATCAGGAAACTAGTTCACTCTATAATACAGTGTTTATCAGAACCTGGCAAGTCTATTTTAAAGTGAACAGGATGCTACTAATAGGATAACTGTGGATTGCCTGTAAAACATCTTGAGCAGTACCTTTCCTATGGTAGCAACACATCAGTTTTCCTCTGCCTCCTCAAATTCACTTGTTTAAATAACTTTCCAGCTGCTTCCTAAATTTTACTTTAAATTTTACTAACGTTATTCATACAAAGTTATTCACAAATACCAAATTCAATATGGCAATAATATCTGACCCATGATCTCTGTTTGCACTGTGCTATCAAAATACTAAAAAAATACCATCAGCAACTAACCAAGCATCATGATCTTCTCTCAGCTATATTTTCAAATGTCAAGCTATCAGTTTTAAAAATAGTTTTGGGATAAACACATTTCTACAGAAAATCATCACACAGAATAAAAATGAGAATTAGCAATTACAATTATTCTAAGAATTTAAATTTCTCTCATGTTCTGTTTGCAAGGATAACATAGCTCTCCACCTGATACAGGTGGCATTATGGGATACTCAGTAGGGTGGAAAGCTGTTTTACTGCCTGAATAATAATATGCTGTAAGCCTGTGAATAAATAATAAATATCTTTACGCTGCCTGGTTTCTCTGTATAAAACCTGTGATTACCACAGTATCAAAATATTGGTTGGATACAAAGTTCGTATACCCATTGGGCCTACTTTAAATGTCTATAAAACATTCGCATCAAGTTAAAAATAGTATTTCATCATACCTTATCTAAACTTAAATTACTGGCAAAATACTAACTTCTAGCAAAAAAAAAAAGACTGGGAAAGCTTTCAGAGCATTAAAAATTCAGGACTGTGCGCAATACAGGCAAACATTCACATAAATTTGCCTCAGTTTTGTACGAGAAGTCAGTATGAGTCATATAAACCGTATCGTCAGTGGTCAGCTGGCTGCTGATACAGAAGCATGCACTGATTGCGCATGCAGCCAGGTATCCAGGCAAGGTAAAGTCCAGCTGTGTGCCCATTTCTGTTCATGACTTTATGCTCAGAGAAAATACAAGTTTTACTCCTACCTTGCCAGCTAATTTATGCTTCTAATTTCTACTAAGGTGAATAACATAATTAGGGAAAAAAAAAACCCTTTCTTTAAAATTAAGTGTAATACATTTTACATTCCTAATCCTTTTTTTCAGTTTTTTTTCAGTGATCTTGAAAAAGCAGTGTTATGCACTATATATGTGCAAGATGAAGTGAGATCTTGTCTTTTAATGAACTCTAAGGTCTCCTGACAAGCTAAAAATAGAAGTGATTTGTCATTCTTACATAAACTCATCTTAGAATTTCCAGCCTGCACTAGCCAGCCAAGAGAAAAATTTTACTTTCTCTTCCCCAGAATAGAACACATTCTCACATAGTTCCACCTTATGCAAAACATCACCAGAAAGAAAAAACATTCCTTTGATTCTAGCATGGAATTTGAAACGAAAAATTTACCTATGAAAATTTAATGAAATGTTAGAAAAAAAATCATATAAGCAGAAAGGTTTCAGCTCCAGCAATCTGCAGTTCCGTCTTCATCTCACAGACAGTTTCCTGGTATATTTGAGATGCTCGGCTCTGAAATTTGGGGAAACACTCAATAATTTTTTCAGTCTTTCCCTTGTCTTTCTAGGCTCAAATAACACTTAACAAAACTAGGGGTAAATGGCAAAGTGGAATTGGAAAAAAAAAGTACAAGAGGACTGATAATAAAATTATCTATGCTCGAATAGATACTCTCAGTGCAAATGTTGGGTTCATTTCCCATAACATTAATACAGACTACAATATTAATGGTAAGAGAAATGAATGATTCAGGTCGGTGATCCAAAGAACGTACTCTTAAAGGCTGTCTGCTGTTGAAGAGTCATCCTTTGCACAGTATTCAAGATTCACTTCTTCTATCTGAGAAATTAACCACTCATTCAGAAAGTATGGACATACAGTATGACCGCACTAACAAAAGTGCTCTACAGATTACGAAAGCAGGCTGTCTTATCTTATTCACTGGGAGGAAAAAGTATTTTTATTTCTAGACATTTTGCAGGCATTAAAGAGTATACTGATGCATAGGCATTCCCCAGGATTAAAATGTCTGATTATATGACTATAAGAGTCCTAGTGAAAGAAGGGACAAACTTAACCTGGAGTAGAAAATTAATGCTTACTAAAGCATATATTAATCTTACCCTTTATTTTGCAAGCCAACAAATTGCATTAAATTTCTGCATTCTGAGACGTTTTGAGTTGGCCTCTCAGCATCCTAGCAGTGATGATCTTATTCCTACTATACACAGACTTAGAAAAAAATACATTTTCAACACCTTAACAGCCGAAAATGACCATGACATCCAATTAAAAAGTGGAATGGAATGGATGCCGGTCATGACATGACCCAGTTTAAACCCTGTGAAGGCAAAATCCTCATACCTCAAAAATTCTTCATGATACATTTCTTACAGCTTTAAAGAGAAAAAAGTAGAATCATTTATTACGAAAGTGAAGTATATTAGTATGTGTGCTACAGTACTGCATACAGTGTTCAAGGGCACATCAGTGTTCATTTTCGCTGCTGATACATTTATTGTATTTCATATGATCCCCATTTAGACATTTCCCAGCTGAGATGCACTTCCAGTATGTTCAGTCTCCTTACATTATTGTGCAGTGGCATCTCTGAGAGTGGATGTAACTCCTGTATTCGGCAAGTTGCTTCAGGTACATACTGGATGGCCATCTGTGCATCTCTACAAAATTGCGCTCCTCCACTAAAGAAAACAACAAATTAATTAACCGTGATATATACATAGGCATGAATGCACAGGCTGCAAAAAGCCTCTCAAATTTGTTTAAAAACATCAAGGGTAGAAATGCAAATAAAATAGTAAAGTTGAAATTACTGTTGTCCCTTTCGTCTAGATCTTACTGTAGTACACATAGTGTGAAAGTTTTTAGATGTTGTTTCCTTGCTACTGTCAGTAATAAATATGTTTCATTATAGAACAGATATAATACTTATTGAAAAGAGTAGGGAGATCATCCTAGAGAAGGGTATTCTTTATCCTCAGAAGATAACTAAGCATTGGAATCAACTGCAAGAGCTTTTCCACGCTGAAACACTATAAAGGAGGGTATTTCAATCTCTATGCCAATTGTTTTGAAACTACAAAAAACAAGGTGAAGAGGTCAATTAACAAGTTAGCAAGATTTTTCTCTTTCATTCCACATTTTCTGTCACTGACACCATAAAATCACGTAACAGAGTCATTAGTCACAGTATTTAGGTAAAATTTCCTTGCCTTTGTACAAGTATGTATTTTCATCCTTACACTCCAGCCATACCCAAATTATCCTGCATCGGTCTCAGACCAAATGGGACAGAGACCAAAGTACAGAAGAGATCTTGAAGAATGGTGAGGCAGGAAAGTTACATTAGTAACAAGCAGTAGGAAGGTATATTAGTAGCAGGCAGTAGGCAGCATCTTTCATTTATCTTCTGCAGAATGCAGAGGTGCCTTTGAAGATTTCAAGATTTCACCCATAGAAAAGGAACTAGTAATCAGCTCCCTCATGCTCCACTGTTCTCCTTGAAACTGGAGATTATGTTATGTGATGATGTTCTGAATAATACAGGTCACCTACCAGTAACTGCTGCCAGCTACCAGTGAGTTTCCACCAGAGCTGTGCCTGCAAGAGTACTGGTGTCTTGAAAGCCAGAACAGAATGTTTTCACCTGGTCCATATGTTTTTACATTTGCACCCTCATTTCTTGCCTTCAGCTGTCTCGGTGTAAGTTTGATGGAGCAGGACATGCTCATCTCTCAATGATTTGTACGGAAGCGGCTCATAGGAAAGAGAAAAGCAAAGGGAAGACCATCATGCATGTTGGTAGCAAACTTCAAGGACTACCAGCCAACTCTGTGGGCACTCTTTTCCCATGAGTTGATCCATGGCTGCTTTCCACCAGAGGCTGAGCCAGCTGGGTACCAGTCACAACCAGCCATTTCAGAAACCTCTAAAAACCAGCAGCTGCATCAGCTCTGGGTGCTTTACACATGGTGAAGGCATAGAGGAAACTCCAGGCAATGGCTTAGCAAATATATGACATGGTGATACTGTACAGCTCACCCCCAAGTTTCTCGGGCATCATCAGAGCACATCCTGACCATTAGAAGCATCACTTCCACAGTGTCATAGCAGGCTTGTACAGACTGATATCCACCTGGGTAACTGCATATGCAAGCAGAAGCACCCTTACACCCTTACAGTCTTCTAATAGAGATTTTCCTGCTGATATTGACAGTGAGAAGCAGCATCAGCACTAAAAGCTTTAGAAAAAGCTGTCCATAGATCAGTGTCCTGTCTGACAGTGCTCTGGTAGCACTAAGAAGTAATCTGAGTGTGAAAAGACCTACTCAGTGAATGCTCAGTGAATGTGGACTATGTTGGAGACTGTCTATGTAGGCCTGAGTATCAGATGCAGCTCTGAATGAGGTAGTAGCACCTTTCTAAATAAGAGAAAAGGGTTAGAATTTTCAGTTTTCTGAGTCAGAATACAATAGGGGAAAACAGATGAAGAAACAGGCTACTTAACAGGCTGTCCATGGGGTTGGTAGAGTCATCATCCCTAGAGGTGTTCAAGAAATACACAGATGTGGAACTGAGGGACATGGTTAGTGGACATGGTGGGGATGGGCTGACAGTTGGACTAGATGGTCTTAGCAGTCTTTTCCAACCTTAATAATTCTGTGATTTTATTATTCTAGCAACAACAACAGCCCCATAAAATTGTTATCCCACTGTAAAATGGGAATGTAGCTGTGCCTAGATGAATCCCTGCAGTGACCCATAAGCCACTGGGTCTTTGTTCTCTTTTACCTCTGTAATGGAAAGCCAGAGGCAGCTGCCACCTCCACCAAACTGAGGGAAAACCCCGATTCCTACACCTTCACAAGAAGCTCAGAGTAGTTGAGACTGAAGCGCTGTAGCAAGTGCAGTTGAAACACACTCTGACACCCGAATCAGAAGGCAGGAGATCAAACCATGAACCTCCCTGTGAGTGACATCCACCAGCACAGCTGCTCTGCTCTCACTCATCATCCAATTCTGACTGTACAAAATGGGTATTTCAGAAGAGGGGCAGATGGCCCACTGGAGGATGAAACTCAGGTCCAAGCGAAGCAGGGAGGACCCACCTCTCCATTCTCTGTTTGTAACAATCAGAAGCCATCAGTCATCACACATATATATGTAAGTCTTGTACACAAGGAAAGAAGACTTTTAATCAATTTTGGTTGAAATGGAAAGAGTTGCACCTGTCAAGATCACTTTCATCATAGTGACAAAAGAGATTTAAAAAAAATAGGCAGTGGGCAAATCTAAAATTACATGTCAGGATACAAATATACTCTGCAATGGAAAATAAGTATCAATTCCCTGGAAGAATCTGAGTTTATTTACTTCAGTGTTTATTAATTAATTAGTTGACTTCAAAATATCTACTGGATAGTGCCACAAGAATCCTACTGTCTACCTACAAAAAAAAAAGCTTTAAAAAACCCACAGCTTTAAACAGCAGATATTGGAAATGACTCAATCCTTTCAACAATGGGTACAAGCTAAACAAATTTATATGTATAAAAGTGTAAAAGGGATGATGTGATGATTAAAGTGTCCAAGCTGATTCAGCAACAGGAGGAATTGGCCATGCTGGTCATCACAACAGGAATCAAAAGACAAATGTATGTAGTGCTGACTGTGCTGCTCTTTATGTGTCTCATTGTGAGACTCACAATGAGGTGGTGGATCACCTGGTTCCAACAGATTTTAGATGGTTCTACACAGTATATCGAGAGAAGTCCTAGTCATCTTCTCATGCAAAAGTATTATTATTCAGTGCCTCACTTCTGGTCTTAGCAGAATTTTAAAATATGTATTTTTTAAAAGTAATCTGGAAACAGCTACCTGAAAGATCTTGAAATTCAGGCTTTTGGCTGAAGATGAGGTAATTAGTGGCAATAAAATGAAGAAGCCAAGTGGAAAGGCAATCAGAATTGTGAAACTGCAAGAAGGAAATACAAACAACAGTTTAATACTATCAAGTCTAAAAGAAAAGAGGAAAAACAACCACACTCCCCATGATAAAATATTTCAGACTACCACTGTTAACATAGCATTGTATTAAATAAAGTTTTAACAGAAGGAGCTGAAACGGACATTGACAGACGTATGTAAATGGACTCAGAACCCATGAATGAACAATAAGACTGCCCTCCTCCAGCTGTCTGACCTAACCCCTGGGTCTACTTTTGGTGATGAATCTTGAAATGTTTGGCTTCTGCATGGCAGCAGAGCTTCAGAAAAAGGAGAGTGAGGAAGATCCTCTGCCTCCCCTTTGCCTCAGCGTGCTAGGTAGCTCCTGCAGCTTTAATCCCTCAGGTGCAGGACTGAACCTGGGTCTTTCCTCCTGCACGAGCATCCTGGGTGCACTCAGATTATTTGGATCAATTTAGGAGCAGCAAAACAAAGCCCAGTACCATAACATGCACAGTTAAAAAGTTGATGAGACATTTTAAGTTCTGCCAGTGAAGGGAATATCATGGGAATCTCTACACATTCACTCAAGCATTGACACATAAGGAAAACATTTTTTAAAAACCGCTTCTTAGAAACTACAGTTTAAAAAACGGGTTCCTTATTCAGGTATCTCCCAGATATGATCATCTCAATTTGCTTTTTTTTCTCACTTTATGAATGTGGCATGCTGCTATTTCTTCTCCACAAAACCCCATTTCTGCAAGATAATATCCTTCCCGAGACTTGTAAACATTTTGTTTTTCTCTTTTGCTTTCCAAATCTGCCCTTACTTTCTTTTTTTATCTATCCTTTTTCAGCCTCTAACCTTTTCTTTTCACTCAATATCTATCAGTCAGGCGAGATTTTCTGTGGCACTTGGATATAATACAATTTACTTTTTTGACTAAAAGAGGAGGTAGTGCATCTTCAGTTGCCTTAAACATACCCTTTTGGCAGAAATAAAGCTGAATTACTGCAGTGTGTCATTGGTGAAGAAAATTGCAAAGAATTTGGTATGACTGCACATTCTACAATAAAAGGCTAAGGAAGATCCCTTTTTTGCCACCCTTGTGTCACCAGAAATTCCTAAGCGCCAAATTATAAGTCAATACTTGCCCTCAGAAGTGAAATTGTTAATATCTTAACTGCCACATTAAAAAATAAAATAAAATCCTCCTCCTCCCTCCCGCCTAGTCACAGTGAACATGTATATATTCTTCTTTATTATAAGTCATACCTTAGCTTTTTTGAGCAAGCTAACAATGCTGAGACTCGTGGATGCCAGTTCTCTACTGGGCATGCTCTGGAGCTGTGTGATAATGTAGAGCTCACAGATATGCTGGAGCCTCATTACTTGGTACATCTCTGCACAGATCAAGAGGGACATAGCTTGGAGAATACTGGCTGAAAAAACAACAGAGCATCAGTTACAAGTTTTACTTATCTGAGAAGATGACTGCAGCTGCTTTCTACAGACTGATCTTTTAAACACTTAATGACAAACACAAAAACGAAATGCTGTTATGTTCTTCTATTTCTCATTATTATTATTAAAGGCTTGTTTCGTCACTGTCTTTTCCTAGTAAACTATCTAAATAACAGGAAAAAGAGTAGTTGGTAAATGTTTAGAAGGCAAGTATAACAAACTATAGTCAGTTTCATATGTCTTGAAGACGATAAGTCAAATGCCGCTGATCTCTTTAAAGCTACTGTAATAGAATGATGAAAATTTGTAGCTTCTCTTTCAGAAGAGAATATCTGTAATACTCATAAGAGAAAATGCAGTCAAAAAAGAGACTGAAGAGAAAAGGCAGCAAAACCATTAAAAAACTGCAGTAGATGTTGCATATTTAACTCAGTGGATAGTGAAATGTTAGGAGGCCTGAAAAGGGAACTATGAGAAAAACTAACAGCAAAATAGAATTATTTAAGAAGGAGAAAAAAAAGAAAAAATTACATACAGCACCATCATTCATTCTATCAAAGGAAGATTATCTGTATTTAATTCACACTTCATATTTAAGAAGGCTTTTCTTCTCATTGAAGAGGACAAGAGATAAGAAATAAAGAGTATTTTAGTTCATTTTTCTTGACAAATATTCAGTTTAAATCTAATTAGAGGTGCTTTTTATGCAAGTAAGATATTAATGTACATCAGTAAGGTATTCTTACAAGTTAACTTCATTTACGTAAAGCATCACAAAATATATGCCAACCAAAATGAAAATTTTGAAATAAAACCCAGAATTCAGATTAGAAAGTAATATTACTTTGGTGTAGAGAGAAAATTCAGAATGTTACAATGGACAATGAAACAGAATTCCACACTCTTCTTTCAGTCTTGCTAGGTAAGCATAAAATGATTACAGCATTGCCGTCTTTGCATATTGGTTTTAGAATCATGGAATCATAGACTCATAGAATGGCCTGGGTTGAAAAGGACCACAATGATCATCGAGTTTCAACCCCTCTGCTACGTGCAGGGTCACCAAACAGTAGACCAGGCTGCCCAGAGCCACATCCAGCCTGGCCGTGAATGCCTCCAGGGATGGGACATCCATAGCCTCCTTGGACAACCCATTCCAAGGAACACTTTAATAATACTTGAATAAGACTAATTTATTTTTTTTATCACCAACATATTTTTTTTCTTGAGACATTATCCAAGAACCTATTGGTGTTTCTTAATGCATAATAATGCATTATGCATTAATGCACAATAATCACCTTCTATCCCTTGATTCTTAATAACTCAACATAGAATAATGTATATATTTAAAATTTTCTCACCTGGACAGCAGGAGTCGGTATAAAGATACTCCAGAAAGGAGAGGAAAGTGTCTTTGGAAACCCCATACACTGGAACCAGAATACTATTTGCTTCTAGAAAATTACCATTAAACATAGCTGCCATTACCTCACAGCGAGCTACCAGAACTGCTCTGTGGGCTGGTACAGTTGCACCTGCAGGATGCAAGAGAAAAATCCATGACAAGTTTATACACGTGGTGCCATCTTGATGCTAAGTCTTGCATTTTTTTCAGACTGTATACACATCACCTATGATGATTATAAGCAATTTTTATGTTTAAAATTAATAATATCATATAGATAATTAATAATACTCCCATTATGCGCCATTCAAGATGTTTACATCTATCTAATAGCCACTAGCAAACACAAGTATCACACTACCAGACAAGATCTTTGAAAGAAATACTGAATTTCTTGCTACAATTTGCTCCTAACAAGTTGACCAAATAGGTCAACATTTCATCAATCAGAAACAGGCCTTTAAGTAGAATAAAGTCTGAACCACTGGATCTGTACCAGCTTACGCTAAATGAACTATGGTCCCTGGTATAAATATTCAGTGCTGTGAATTATTATGTACACAAGTAATTGCATGTTCATCAGCAACCTAACTGATAATAAATGCGTGTTCCAGTCCAACTTGCACATAACCACACAAAACAGAGAAAGGTAACATATTACAGATAACATTCTGTTTAATTCATTACATCAGTAGTAGAAGTTTATCTAGACCAACTTTTTCACCTAAAAGTCATTTCTTGGTCATTGTCTCTTGAAAATGGTGGTCATATATTATTCCATTTTATAATATTTACACGTGAAGCATGTACTCCACTACAGCATTTGGAAGACATAGTAAGCAGCAGCATATTGTAGACTCCTCTTGAACATCCCTATAGTCCAAGACACCAGTGCCAACACCCAGATTTCCTTGGAGCTCATCTGAACTCAGCAGTCCTGCCTGGCAAGACAAATGTTGGCAAGACAGCAACCACCGAAAGAACGAGGACTTGAGTCAGAGATGCATGAGTTCATCAAACTGTAAGAAACACGTCAACTGACAGCTAAGGTAAAAACACCACATGCGCCTACACAGAAGTCAGTTTTAATTTCCTCCTCAACCACAACCTTGCCACCTACCCAGCATTTTCATAACATCTGCCATTTCCTCATTTTTGTTCTCTTTCTATTCACTTGTGCTTCTATTTCCATTCCTCCTGAGCTGCATGCAACAAATGAACATTTCTATACAGGCAGAAGAAATGTCAGTGGTGTCATATAGTTTTAATGTACTTGGACCACTGTGTGATACAGATGTTGTGTAAGATATGTGTGCCCTTATGTATTGCACATGCAGTAGATTTACCTACTAACCATGAGTTTTTCTGCAAACGTAATAGACTTCTATGCTGCCCAAGTATGTTTATAAGCTGGAAAGCTCAGAGCAACTCTCAGTATTCAAGGAATTAGTTGCAGAATAAAAATGTGTTTGCCAGGAAAAGACTATACTACACTGATTATCACTTAGCAATCACTCAGTTTTAATGTAATAATTGTGATTTTTGAATTAGAGAAAAATCTTGGAAGATTTATCAGATAATAAAAAATAATCCCACATTTTCTTATTGGGCGAGAGTGCTTTTTAAAGAAAGTACCAGTTGAGTCAATTTGCAGTAATTTTTCCTCTGTAAAATATACAATAGCAGTATGGTTTCATCAAATTCCCACAGGGCCTCTCAGTAATGGGTCACTGAGCTAAACTGCTCATGTCGTTTTATTCAACATTAGGATTTTGTTCTCATTTTCAAAGATTTTGTTGTTGTTGTTTTTACTACATTATTAAACAGAACAATTAGAAGGAATCCACCCATCCCCATCTGCTTGTTTTTTGAGAGATTAATGCTCCGTATTTGGCTCTGAGATTTGAATCTAAAATAATTAAACAACCGTCTATCTGTAAAAGACCACTTCTGCATGAAGAGTAGGCATGAGGAAACCATTAGCATTTAAAACACAATCTAATCCTTGTTCTCACAAAAACATGCATTTTGAAAATCTTTTTCTAATCTCTTTTTTTTTGCATTTTTAATTTCTGGAAAAAGTCACCCAAGATACAGTGTTGTGATATGTGCTCCCTACAGACTAAAGGAGAGCTCAGGGCTGTTCAGGAGCATCTCCTCATTTTGCTAGGCCTACCAGAAATATGCATAAATCTGAGTGGTACAACCTTCTACCAACACAGGCAGACAACACCAGGCTCAACAAAGTGCTGAGTGCAGACGCTGCCCCAAAGCTTCCATTCAGACAAGTGCTACTGATAAGCAAAAAAAAAAGGTGGCAGGAAAGTGCATGCATTTTCTCAGTTTTGACTTTTATCTCGATGCAGTGGAAAATACAGTTTCTATCACTTCCCAGTTCCTTTCAGAGAGGAGAACTGCTGGTGACATGGAGAAGCAGAGGTACCTTGTATTGTGAAGATGACATCTGCCAGGACAGGCGTGTTAAAGAACAGCCTGAGAGAAGTACTGTACAGCCGCTTTATCTGGTGAGATTGGCAGTCTTGCAAACTGTTTACCTGCAAATTAAATTATCAACAAAAGCTATCATGTACAGTTGCCCACAGAAAGAAAAAAAAAAAGTGATTACAAGACATCATTTATGTGAGGAAACCAAGCAACAGTCTTTCACCATCTGTTTTATCTAATTCTACCCAACAGCATCCTTCACATCTGCTACTCCGCAACCCTCCTTATCATTTCAGCCCCAGGCCCAATTCATTTCTAGTCCTCACAGTTCTGAAAAAAAAAAGAAAAAAAAAAAAAAGAAATAAAAGTATTCTGAAAGTATAACAAAGGCCCTAAAGAAAACAACAACAACAAACAAAACCCAATCCCATCCTCCCCCTTCAAAAAACAGGCAAACAAAACAAAAAACAAAAATAACCAGGCTTATGATCTTACAAGATTTCAGGGCTTTTTTTTTTTTTTTTTTTTTCCCCACACCTGTGAAGAGTTTATCTGTGGATGCTTAGGACTGACAAGCCTACAGCGGAGAGATCAGAAGCTTGGAATGGCTCGGTTACTTTTGATCTTTATATTGTTGATCTTGATTTCAAGACAACTTCCCCATTTACACTGACAGAAATACTGTGTGAAAGTGCCACAGTACTGGGGAATATATAAAAGTAAATGGCTGTTAAAACTGATTCTATACTGCAAGTTTGTATTGGCACAATTAACTTGATGTGAACAATATTTTACTGCAAAGTCACTAGCTGAATTAAACACGTTAAGCAATAGGCAGATTTCTGCATTGCATTTATAAGGGAAATCAACTCTTCCAATCTCTGGCAGAAGCAAAATTCCTGGCACCTACTCAGGAAAGTAAAGCTCCCCTGGGCAGCCCTTACTACATGAGAATTAGGAACACATCATCGTGTTGTTAAGGCAATGCATGAAGCCATAAATAAAGTAATCCTGTTAGGAGATCTACTTAGGTGCTTTTTAGTGGTTACATTCACCCAGCACATTACCTCAGCATCTATATGTTTCTGTGTTATAAATTCATATAACAACCTACTTAGAAAACAATAGAAGACCACATAGACTAAACAGAGGGTAAAACGCAGGCTGACAAGGAAGAATTTTCTGAGAACTTCAGTAACTGTTTCTACACGTTACCGCACGTGTGTTAGATGTACCTTCCCTGGAGTTTTCAGGATACATTTAACTTTCTCAAGCACATGTTCAGTTTTTTCAGAATCTTTCAACTTCTTTTTTATATCTTCTTCTAATCGCTCCCACTGGAAAGCACCTGCCAGAAAACCAGGTAAAGTTGGCTTATAAATAGACAAGGCACAGCACTCAGCGGGCAGAGAAAATTTGCTATCAGTGCCAAAAAAAAAAATCCTGCATATATTACATTTTTTGCACATAAATCAGCTGGATATTTTCACTTAGGAAAAAGAAGATGCAGTTCTGGCAGTCAGGCTTTCATGATAAGTTAGAGATGACTTATACAGTGATGCTACCAAGTATGGACAGTGTGGTCAAGGGATCAGGACTCTTTCCTGTGTAATCTACTCTGGGGAATATGGTTTAGCAGGGAGACTGGAATAGATGATCTCCAGAGGTCCCTACAATTCTGTGACTCTGTGATGTCTCTTGCTTTCAGAATGGATTTCTGTGATTCCCTCCATCTCAACCATCACATACTACGGGAAAGCATTCAGTACCGAACGCTTCACTATCTATGAGACTTCCATAGTATCTGAATTGCTTTGTAGGTGTCTCAACCAGAAAAGTTCCATTACACAGTCATGTTCTGAATACCAGTAACTTAAAAAGCACATGGTTTTCAACACATTTCTTTCTTTCTGGCTTTCACAGTCAAACTGATGATACTGCATTATGCATCTCAACAGCTTTCTTTCAAAAATTAATCTAAGCTAAAAATTTCAAAAACTGGTCAAAGTTAAAATGGCCCTCTGATGGCCTGTAAAGGCTCTGAAAGCCTAACCTGTCAAAAAGATATTTACAGTAAATAATATTATTGCCAAACCTGAGCTGCAGTTCAGGCGACAACAGTCAAAGGAAAAATTAGGAAAGCACAAATTTTATCCTTGTACACTTTGCTGTGGTAAGTTTCAAAGACAGTTGGAACTTTTTGGCATCTTTCAACTGTCTGGATGGCTAATCTTATTTAGGCATGACCACTGCCTAGATTTAATTCACAGCAAAATGCATGAAATGTATAGAAGTGCCCTGCATTCAGACAAGTTATCACTGTTTTCTCTGGTGTGCCATCATATCTAGAAGAGAAAATGAGACAGTTTTACCTCTGTAACCCTGCTTTCTCTTCTACATGTTTAGATTATGTAGTCAATCAAAAATATTTTAAAACTCTGAAATGTGAAACAGTCACAAGTTCTAGATTTTGTTGGTAAACCTTTGAATATAATTGATGTTAGCTTGTGGGAATTGTTAAGTATTGAGCTTAATTTTTGTTCAATAGATAAGGAATGACAGCTAATTTACTTCTGAAATTACGTGTAGGTAAAGGGCTTCTTTCATATTCAGTTGCTAGTAATCACGAGGGATAAAATAGGTGCCACAATATGACATGACACAATGACAGCTAGAACACACTTCTTCAGTTAATGCCTGTGCTCCTGAGCAGGATATTTGCTGCAGCAACAGAACTGAGTAGATGGGCCATTCTCATAGGGTACCTGAGTAGATGAAGTGCAGGATGTCTGGCAGACAGGAGCAGAAGACAGAGTCCTTAACGACCACCCTGATGGGCACACTGCATGGCGGCACACCATGAGGAGTGGGCAGCCCAGCCCCAGCCTCCACCGCAAAGAGGCTCTGTGCTGTGCGCAGGATGGAGGGGTCGTGGATGTCCGCAGGGCTCTTCACATCAAAGAGAAGCATGAAGACGTGGCTCACCGAACACAGGATGACCTTGTGAGCTTCCACTACTTTGCTGGAGTCTTCTGAGTAAAAGGCCACGTCCGCACACTGGCAGCAGAATAGCAAGTTGTGTAGGTCGGAGTCGTAGTGAGAGGCTTCGCCTTTTAAAATGGGCATTTTTTCTGTAAGAGTTAAGGAGCTGATCTGTAAAATTGTGGCAATTATTACCTACAGAATATTTTCTCCTCAGAAATCTGGTCAAATCAAGGACAATTTTTGGAAAAAAAAAATGGCAAGAAAATATTTTACATGCAGTTTCAACACACTTAGTAAGTTGCTACAACGGTGGAAATATCCAGTAGAACATGTTTAATAAAGGATGTCCACCCTCATAGAAAACCTCCTGAGGCAGTCATGTTCAAAATGCACCTGGGCAGTGAATCCCAAACCTCATGATCGGAGTGTGTTTCTGGTAGGTACAAGAAAAGATAAATACATACTGAATAGTGAACACTTGTCAATAATCACTGCACTGGATAAGTGCATCAGATGCTTGGAAACTCGATGCAGGAGCTCAGTTGCAGCATTACACACTTTTCCCTTGTTTTATTTTCAGCAAATAAAAAAGTTACTTGCCGACATGACTAATGACTGCCATCTACAATTTATCTGTAAATCCTTTACATAAAGCTTGTATTAGTATGTATATTCTTTTTTTTTTTTTTTGTAAAGTGTATGAAAATGACACCTATTTTTGTCTAAAATATATTAAAGTCCACTGCAACATTTCACAGTTCTCTCCACATTAATTAAACCAGCACTAAGCAATTGCCCAAATAGAGCAATGTAACCAGAAGAACTGATGACAGCAGGGCTCAGAATAATTACCACAAAATGTTAACTGCATAAAGAACACCACACACACAGCAGAGACCAGACATTGGTGAGCACCTGGCTGTTCCAGCTGAGGTGGTTGCAGTCGATGGCACTTTTGGGTCTTTTTTCTTTTCTTCATTTTTTCAGATGACTTCTGATTCAAACTTTGGATCATAAAATATTCCAGCTAGAACATGAAGCATATTTTTAAGAAGTCCTATTAATTTAAGAACAAACTAGACATGAAACTAAGGACAGTGAGTGGATGCTATATGGAGGACTGAAGTGGCTGCCATTACAAAAAGGTTATCCAGGTTGCCAGAGTCCTAGCACTTCTTTATCAGTATAATGTACCAAACTTAACTGGAATTGGCATAATTTAAAAGATTATTTACTCAAATGGCAGTGTTTTTTCCCCTTGTATTTAATCTCCTAAAAAATGACAGGCATGAAGATATTCAATTTGTCAACTTTCACTGGTTGTGAATTACACAATTACAGAGAATAGTAAGACTTAGCGAGTAACAATCAGGTGCAAGTAAAGGAAACAACAAAACCATACACAAGTGCTTCAGCTTGCAACTAACCATCACCACACAATGCCATAGTGTACATGTGTCCTTTCCACCAGCTTTATGTTTTTGTTGTCCTCTTTTTCTAACGTTTTAATGAAAAATATAAAAAAAAAATAAAGAAGTTTTCTTACTTCTTTCCATCAACTACATTGTATATTTTATATGCAGCCTGAGATGATTCCTCTTTACTCAGTGTGGCCTCGGCAAGCCACGAGGTTGGACGCTCAACTTCTGGGAAAGTCACATTAGAATATGGTCTGTGTGAGCAAGGTTTGTTTTACCACAGCACACATCAAGCATGATCACTGCAGTAAAACTGTACTCCAGGTGAAATGGTCCATTTTACAAGAGCAAAGATGTGTAAAGGGTGGCTTAGTTCTAGTTAAAGGAGGTGTTAAACAGTTCTATATCCAAGGTGCACACAGTACTTCGTAAAAACCAGAGGAATATTCTGCTTGGACAAGATGTTGAGAGGATTCCTTGTTTTTAATCAGAAATGAATGCATCCAATAAAACCTGACTAATTGATGTGTCAGATATTTCAAATGGCGACCAAACCCCTCATTATTACATCAGGGACAGTCATAAAGATCATGTGAAATCACTGTACCAAACAACCACCTTTTTTTCTCCAAACCCAAATGCTACCAGGGAAGTAAATAAAAGATTTTTTTTTTAATGCTGTTTGAAACATCTCATAAAACTGAATTAAACACTAATTTGAAATAATTTTATGGAGAAGACAAATAAATCTGGAAGTCTGAAACCACTCAGTGGATCTCCTTGCACCCGGGAGAATGAAAACGGAAAATGCTGGTTAAAGGTGAAGTGTATTTAACAAGCTTTTCAGCTTCTGCCTCATTTAAGTTTACTGCGGCTGACACTGGGTTCTGTTTGGGATTAGAATCACTTAATCATTAAAGCTGGAAAAGACCACTAAGATCACTAAGTCCAACCATCAGTCCATCCCTACCACGTCCACTAACTCTGTCTCCCTGTGCCACTTCCATACACATACTGAACACCTCCAGGGACGGTGACTCCACCATCTCCCTGGGCAGTCGGTGCCACTGCACCGCCACTCTTTCTGAAAAGAAATTTTTCCTAACATCCCTGGCACAACTTGAAGCCACAACCACTCATCCTATTGCTGATACTCGAGGGAAGAGGCCATCCCCCACCTCTCCACAACCTCCTGCCAGGTAGTTATAGAGAGCAATACACCCCCACCCTGAGCCTCCTCTTCTCCAAACTGAACAATCCCAGTTCTTTCAGCCACTCCCCATAAGACGTGAATGTGAACTCAGAGACCACAAGAATATGCTAAAAAGTCACTTCAGCAATCTTACCATTTTCGTTTTACAAGCAGGACAACAGTGAGGGATCAAGAAATAAAAGTTAAAATAATAATAATCAGAACATCGTAGTGTTATCAGGTTGGAAGGGACGTATGGAGGTGACCCACACAGCTGCAGCTGTAGCCCCGGTCTGAGCTCAGTGTTGGACTGAACTGCGCCACACTCACCACGCCTCCAAAGTACTTCTGTATGTAGAAGTCATTGAGAGCATGCAGCTCCAGGTAGGTGGCTCCAAACTCCTTGGCCAGCTGGGCGCCCTCAGAGGTGGTGACGCAGCTCCTCCTGTCCAGGGTGCACAGTGGACATGTACAGGGCACTGCTGGGAAACAGGGATGTGGGTGAGCCATTGCACTCCAGCAATTGGAATACTTCCTAAAGAGTTGTAAAGATGTTCTGCTCAGGCAGTAACAAAGCAGGAAGTGGAAGCACTAATTTTCTAGGAAGAAATCTATAATCACAGCTAAACAAACAACTGCTTTGTAATCAGTTCAAAATAGCATGCAAAATACTACACAAAACCCAGCTTATTCTACATTAGCAATGTTTTAAAGACCATTTACGTTCAATTTAAATACAGTGCAAGGCAGAGGAGTTGAGTAGGACTTTCTGAAATCTACACAGAAGTCAAGCAGGGCCTTCAGAAATCTGGTTTGGGTTGGGACCTGCGTGTCCTTGTGCCCACACTCATGGTTCTGTCCTGCGGATGCTGCCATTCATTACGGTCACACTCCAGCCTGCTGCAGTGCAATGTGTTCATGCAGCTCTCAGCTATGGAAAATTTTCCACTGGCTGTCCCAGCTGCAGTGAGCACACACACGCAGCAGAGTACGGCTCATTCACATATACTTTGCATATTCCTTAATGCCAAAATAGGTGTTTTTTAAGATTACAAAAATCCTGATTAAAATCTGTCGGCCACCCAAGTGCAACTCTGCTTAACTCCTGTAAGAACTCACCTGCAAAAATGTGCATTCAGATACACTGCACATGCTCTAGACTAGTTTCCACTGCTCTGACCCATGGATAGCATGCATTAACACAGCCTTTTTTATTTCTTTTGGCAGCAGTACTTGCTGCGACAAAGGATTAAGCTCTTAGTAATTGTGCAAGCAAGCTGCTGCGCTCACACATACTGCTCGGAAACAAAAGGGCTCTCTGTGAGCCCAAGCGGGTCGCAGCCAGACCTCTCCCACACTGAGCCTGTTCAAGGAGGGAGGCAGGGGAAAAAATGGACAGGGAAAATGCCAGCAGCAGCCTGCCAGGCTGGCAGGGACCTGTGCTCCAAGTAGCATGAGCAGGTAAGAGAAGGAGCTGGGGAAGCCCAGCACCACCTCACCAAGACCTTACCTCTTGAATGGTGGATTTATTACCCTTGTATAAATCAGAGCATAAAAACATCTTGTTTACCAAAGGCAATAACTGCTACTGAGTTCCTTAAAAATCCTTTCTCCATCACTGAGTAAAAGGATATGTAAGTAGATTCTGTCAAAACTGAATATTATGTCCACGGAATGTAAACCTCATGCTGCTTAAAACTTATGAGTACTTTACAAAATAATTGACTATAGCTATGCTCATAAATCTCATCCTTCAGTCTTAGCAGGCGGGATGCTTAGAAACACTTGTTTTAGTGAAACGTGTCAAGTAAAAGTAACTCAGGCTGACGTTGGGCATTCACCCCTTACTGCTGGCTGCAAGCTGATGCACTCAGTTTCATGCCATGTGCTAGAGATCCATGATACCTGCAGCATGGGCAGAAAGAGCACGTAGCTATAGAGCTCATCTCATACGCTCAGACTCACGCCTCATAATCCCAAGTGATAGACTTAATCCCCACATATGATGACTTCACAAGAAGAGTCGCTGCTGAGGTCAGGGCAGGATAGGAAGCCTTTTGTCACCAGGGTTAATTAAGCATAATGTTCCCGCCTACATGCCAGCCTACCGAACCACAGTACATAAGCATATTACTGTCATTCTGACAGACTAATTGTTTGTGTTAGAGACCTGAAAAAGCAATCGGCTTCTAGTGAAATTACTACGTATCTCACTTCCAACTGATATTTTAACTATGACTTCAGCAGATCGTATACATACCGTTTTTTCTTGCACCAACAGCAGAAATTATTACTGGAACTGAACAGTGGTTTAATGCCTTTTTTATCATTGGAACATAACTATCCTTTAAGTCTTGAAATGAGGTCTTGTCGTTGACGGAGTATTTAATCACAATAATATCAGCTCCTCCAATGAGACTGCGGGAGGTATACCAGTCACTGTCAAATATATCCTAAACAGAAAAAAAAAAACTGATCAAGAATCCTCCTGGTCACAGATGAAAAGATGAACTATTCAATATTCTTTAGTGCAAGACTTCAGAGAAGTACTTTCAAGCGAAATTCCAATTTCCCATTTGAAGACATGCAACTAAGACCAGAACTGATACTCCGTAATTTTGTTGTTTGGAAAACGAGTTATTCTAATTGTCTTTACCTAGGAACACACTTTGTAAGAAGAAACACTGCTGCTCTAGTTACTTAATTTTACAAATGTTTGTATTGAGGAAACAAAAGAACTTTCAGTGGTAGAAATATATTACAATAAATTTCATGCAAAATCATTGATTGTCAAAATATTTTACAGAGCTCTGTACAGAGCACAGCACTATAGGAACACTTCAATGTAAGTTTCATCAGCGGAGTGTAATTTTTACCTACTTCACAAAAACTTCCAAGTAGAAACAAGCATCAATGCCTTCAGTAAATAGATCTTAGTCACATATCTAACTTTCCTTCTTTGACTTCCCATTCAATGTGTAATTATTCCGGGCTATAAGATTTACACTCTTAAAGTATTTTGTGCCCGATTAATTTCCAACCGTATTACTTCTACATGTAATATGCAATTATTACTTACATATTTGTCATTTGCATGGCAACTGTAATTTCAAAATCTCTGCTTTATCTAGAGCTAGTTCATAAATAGCAGTGGCTTTTCGCGTACGCACAACTGAAAACTCCTGACAGAAAGAAAACAGGAAATTTTCCAGAAAGCTGAAAATCAACTCAAAACCCCAAAATAATAACATCTCTCTGAACAGTTCTACACAGCATAAGGCCAACCTAGAAGAAAAGATGAACGTGAGAAAAAGAATAGAAACAAGCAATGATAAAATACAGGAGACGTGGAAGAGAGGAGTAAATGGGCACAAAAGAAGTGATGGAAGAACTGGAATCAGACTGAGGGTTGGGTGAGGGGGAAATGAATATGAATTCTGAAGAATGGGTCAGAGACAGCAAAACATTATGGTTAGGAACCAAAGAAATTTATAGAAGATTATTAATATCAATATGTGAAGTGTCTTTCATAGTCAATATAACTATTTTTGATTACTTCAAAAGAGTCACTGTTCCACGTCTGTCTAAATAATTAATACTGTCCCAACACTTAATCAGAAGAGATAGCACAAACTTGATGGAAGTCTATAAATCAGCAAATATTTGCCCAGACTGTCACCTCCTAGGCACCAAAAGGCCTTCAAACCCCGTCTCATCCAAACCAAAAACATCCATATTGTTACCCAGAACACACTTGCTTCAAAGTAAGTATGTGAAATTAACCTCTGTAAGAAGACTACTGGGTACAGTCCTTTGAGAAAATCAGCCAGATGGGCATTCACAGAACCTGATCGCATTGCCAGGAATAAAAACAGGAATATTGAAGGGGCAGCTCTTACGCTTTTTAGCTGATAAAGGTATCAAGAAAAACATTTCAGTAGGGTTACAAGAAATCAAAGGTTTAATGAAAAGTAAAACACGAACGAAAAAGCAGTACAGAATATTTAGCTATTACATTTGAAAGACAGAAAGCATGCCTGTTGCTTAGCAACTTCCTTCTACCTGTCTGTGTTCTAGCGCAGCATATTTGCACATATTTGTTTCTGTGATCTTGGGGATGACCAGTAATATCACAACTGACGACTTCAAGCACCACTGCACAAATACACAAGAATTCCCAACAAGTTTAAGCATCAGTAGTATAACATTTATGGAAACTTCTTACTAAATGCAATAAGTAATTTTTACATGTTACACATCTGTGTATGGTTTGTAGGACTCTCCATTTTTCAACAGAGCTAAACATCTGATGCACTGAGATATCATTTCATATCACAAAGAAAGATTTTAGAAAGATTTATGAGGTTTTGTGAGTATGAACTCAGAAATCCTTCCAAAGAAAGAACCAGCTCTGATCATAAGACAGCTTCAGCATAAGCCTAGGCCTGAGTTGCAGCAGAGGACCATCACTGCAAAGCACTCTGTGCCTCCAATCTGACAGACCAGCCCTGTGAACTCTGGACGTGACACAAACTCTCTAATACACACGCTCTGCTCTGGCCTCAGCCCTTATCCCAGCTCTCCAAAGAGAGCACAGTCCAAGAAAAGATCATCATGGAACACCTTCCATGCCCTAAATCCTACTAGTGACAGCTCTAAGCCTCTTCTTGCTGGCAAGAACCTCAACAGCATATTTTGTACTTGACTTATGTTTGACTGTGTCATGCCTTTAACACTATAGTAGCTTAAGAAGTCAATATACAGAAAAAAAAAAACATACACTTTTCCTTTTGAAGACAACATTAATAAGAAAAACATTGTAGTTTGGACAACAAAACAGCAAGGACAAGAAGACCGGGCTATTACTTTGTATGAGAAGTACAAAAGAACTCTTTTGTACTTTTATGTCTGTATCCCTGCAGCTGTGGCAGTATCCTATTAAGGAAGCAACTGCACAGATGCATGAATGTAGCCCTTTGTTGTTGAACTACTAGGAAAAAAGGTCTTACGGACACTTAGTGCAGGCTGTAGCAAGTTCTTAGGTGTGCGTGTCTGCATACTGCAGCAGGCCTGTGGAGGTCCGTAGTTTTGTCCACTACCCTGTGTCACCACTGTGTGTCTCTGCTAATCCTAAAAAGAAGCATTTTAGTAATGTTGACAAAGTTCTGGTGGGGATGGAATCCACTTCCCAGGAAAAGAGCCGGCCCTGAGCATATGAAAGAAGGTAGAATGATGCTGGATGCACCAAACCAAAGCTTCATGACACCCAATTTGAACTGTGTTGTACAGTTTCCCTAAACTCTCACACATGCCCTAAAGCCCACTCTTGAAAATGGATGTTACCTGTACAAACATAGAGGAGTAAGACACATTCCCAGAGGTCTTGTTGCAGTTATTTGCATTTTACATCAAATGTAGAGTATTTCTTTCAGATTACTGCTCTCATGGCAGGGACAATTCTTCAAAAATGTCTCTGACAAAACAAAGGGGTTTTTGCTCAATATATCCCTAGGACAGAGCATCTGGGGCTTTAACCATGTTAAACACTTCTTAGTTAGCAGTTTTAGGAAAATTTTCATATCAAAAATTGCAAAGGATGCAATTAGATGATGAGTAACAGTTCAGGAATAACAGTAATTCCAGGCTCTGTCCATGGCACTCATGAAGCAGCTACTTCTCATCACACTTCCTGCTCTTGGCACCATCTACTTCCCAAGACAGACATTCACAAAAAGAAAAAGTGCATAGTCGAAGTTACTGTAATATGACCTTATTAATTATGGCCATAGTTCTGCTGCTATTCCTCTTGGGACTTACTGGGAACGAAGCTGCACTCTTCCCTCACGTGCCTCCACTACGTACCTCTCTCACAAGATATTCTCTCCACTGGTGAATCATGCTTCTCAAGCAGTTGCATTGAAAACAAAGCCTTTAGAGGCAATGAAGACGTGATTTTCCTGCAGAATCACATGGCTCCTCTGGAGGACAATAGTTGCTTTGTCATAAATAATTTATGAATGCCTTTATGGAATTGCAGTGAAATCCACTGTGCCCTTGCAGTGCCCACTCTCTTTTCACAAGTTCATGAGTATCTCACTGTCCACTTAGCCCAGGATAATCCACCAGAGCAACAGGGGCAGGGCACATGAGCCTGGCCATGGCTGAGTCCCATTTCCCCTTAAGTTTTCCTGAGGGTAGAAGATGGTTGTACCATGGCTGCTGGGAAGCTCACCTCTGTCTAGGATCGTGGATTCACTCGCCATTAACCGAGCCTTCTCTGCATGGTTCTCTCATAAAATAATGTAAGAACATTTGTAAAAAGTAAAAGCAGGGAAAAATAAGTCACCATGTTTTGAACACTCGCTGTGAACTGCCAACATCAGACAGAAAAGTTTAAAATGAGAAAAGTCAACATACTAAAAAACAAAAAGCTGCGAGCTATGGTTTTGTACCAAAGCAGTAACAGGACTGGATTTTTAAAAACAGTGAATAGAATTAAAAAGCAGATGAGGTTCCTTTGACCTCAGACATACTGAGGGCCAGTCAGACTAGCCAGAAGGCTGAGCAAAAGGATGCTGCTGCAAGGGAAAAGCTGGATAACTGCACCATGGATAACACCATGGAGATAAGAAACCTCAAACAATCCGAGGAAAAAAGAAATAAGAAAGAAAGAAAAAAAGGAAGAAGCTGGAAAATGTGGAAAGATTCATGGAAAGACATGGTGGAAAAGCAGTTTTTGGAAAAAAAAAACAAAAAACAAACAAAAAAAAAACAAAAAACAAAAAACAAAAAACAAATGAGAGGTTTTTAAAATGACAGTTAACATATTCATACACCAGTGACTGCCCTGGAGGTCTGCAGCCCTGTGCGTAGCACTGGCTGTCCTCGGAAGCAAGTCTAAGCACAGCACATCCAACTGCACCTTCTGCAGGTGCATGGTCAAGTATGAAACACTCCTCAAACTGCAGCTGCTCTGTTCTCTCCTTTCAGAACCTACTTGCTACAGGGAACACAGTGATGTCAGAGATCATCCAGAAATCGAGCATTTCTTATAAACTGAAGGAAGCAAGTTTCTGGAGGTATTGCCCCCTGAGGGAAAATGACAGATCACTCAGAGTGGGAAAAAATATGAAAGTACAGCCCTCACCTGGGACTGAAATGCTGCAATGTCCTTACAGTACTGCTCCAAGCAATGGAGGAAAGAACAAGTAATGCAGGCAAGGGGTGGACGCACACTGTCATTCATTCTGCTATTTATTTCCCAACATCCCAATTCAGCAAATTAAAATATGACTTATGGTTTCTGTGCTATGCTTTGTTCTGAACCTGACAAAGATTTACTTGCCATCTGATACTGTGGATTTTGTCTGTGGTTTTCCTGCAGTTTTTACCTGTACACATGCAGCAGTGTGACTAAACATTAAGTGATGGAAGTTTCAAACTGCACAGAAGCCAACTCACTTCCAAAGACTGTAAAATCTAATACAACCACAGCTTCCTAAATAACGCAACCTTTTCTAAAGCAAACCTTAAAATGTACCTTGCAAATCATTCCGTGCAAGTTTCTAACTCCCGTAATGAGGTTTACAAAAAAATAAATAGATTAGAAAAGGTGTGACATCCTAGTTCAGTGTGCTTTATGAGATCCCAGCTGGAGCATGCATTAGCAACTCACTGGTCACTAAAAATAAGATATGCAGCAAGGGTGTCAGCGCACATGCGTTCTCCCTAGTTCCTCATCTCCCCTCTCATACCAGGTCTGCATTTTTTGTCCAAATGTGTTCCAGCCATATCAGTCTCTAACCAGTGGTCTTCTGATGTATCTGTCCTTTGCACATAGGAGGTATCAGCATGCAACTTTGCAAACGTAGTGGACACAGCAGGACATGGAGATATATCCAGCTCCTGACAGATGGAGATCAGAGATCTTTTAGAAGCAGTGACTTTTGCTCCCAAAACTTTGAAAAGTATGCTCCATTGCTATCTCTAAAGCCCCACATCTCCCACATGACTGGAGAGGATGGTGAGCACCCTCCCCAAAGCCAGCGGTGCTCTCCTGCACCCTGCAGCTGCCACCAGGGTACACGTCTCCTCAGAACGGGCTGCTGCTGCTTTGTACATTTGTAAATAAGATTTTGTCCTTGTAATTTTCTAAGAACAGTGATATCAAAGATGGCAGTACCCAGCACAGGCAGCAAACATATTAAAAGCTCCTGCAGGGGTGAAATAAAAATGCTGTGTGTAAAGAGCAGCTCTAGCCTCACGCTAGGCTGGGAATATCATTCCCCAGAGCCTGTCTGTAACACCTGACAGAAGTTACCTATGGACAACCATGCCCAAGAAGCTTTACTTCCTTGCTGGGCAGTTTGGTAGACACCTCGAGGCAGCAAATACCATAGTCTCACTGTTGAGCTGCTGCTCAACAGCAGCCAAGTTCCCAGGATAACAATGTCACCACAGAGATGATGCTCATTTCACAGTCCAGACATCCCATGTTTCTCCAGCCCAGCAGGAATCTGGTAGCTGTTGAATGACCCGACACAACCCAGCCCATTCAAAGAGGTTTATGGAATGCAGCAAGATGCTGAGAGTTCAACCAACCTCAGCCGGACTTTTGACTCCCAAAGGAGTTAGAGATGTGCACAATGCCTGCAGACATCACAGACATGTGGTGGGGTGTCTCCCATGACTGGAGCATTATAATGGAAGCATATAGGCTCTTCAGGAAAGACAGACAGGAGAGACAATGAGTTGCCACTCTCTGTCACTGACCAGATGAAGTGTACGGAACTCTGCCTGAGGAGCAGATGCTAGTTTATGGGTTAGAATTAAGGGACAGCAGGAACAGGTCACACTACTGTGGGGGTCTGCCACAGGCCATCTGATGAGGAAGTCTGAGCAAAGGAAGCCCTCTGTAGACAGACAGGAGTCTTGTCATCTCCAAGTGATAGAGGTACAGTGAGGAACTTCATTCTCATCAATGTGCAGAGAATCTTGTGGGGACTGTGTAGCTCGAAGGCAGCCCTGGCTGTAGTGACCATGAGGTGTTGGAGTTCAGGATCCTTAGGGCAGGGGGGAAGGAACACAGCAAGCTCACGGCTTTGCATTTCAGGAGAGCAGACTTTTGCCTCTTCAGAGAACTGCTTAATGGAGTACAGTGGGATAAAGTCCTACGGGAAAGAGATTTCCAAGACAGGTGGCTCATACCTAAAGATCACCTCCTCCAAGCTCAAGAGCAATGCACCCCAACAAGGAGGAATGGCAAAAAAGCCAGTAGGCCTGCAACAAGGAGCTCCTGGACAAACCCAGACACAAAAGAAAGGCCTACAGAGGATGGGTAACATGGGAGGAATACAAAGGCATTGTCAGAGCAGCCAGGGATCAAGCATGAAACACTAAATCTGGGCAGGGATGTAAAAGGCAACAAGGAGTGCTTATTAGTCTGTGATAAAAGCAAGACCGGGGAAAATGTGAGCCCTGAGGGAAACAGGAGACCTTGTTACTTTTTTTCCATCTTCTCAGGCAAGTGTTCAAGAGACACCATCCCTCCAAAGGGAGGGACTGGGAACGAGATACTGTCCACTGTATGAGAAGATCAGGTTCAAAACCATCTAAGGAATCTGAAGGTGCCCAGAGTGATGAGATGTATCTGTGGGCCCTGAGGGAGCTGAGAAGTAAAGTCTCTAAGCCACTGTCCATCATATTTGAGAAATTGTGGCAGAGGAGTTCCCATTGACTGGGAAAGGGGAAACACAATCCCCATTTTTAAAAACAGAAAAAGAAAGACCCAGGGAATACAGACCAGTTAATTCCATCTCTGTGCTCAGCAAGATCATGGAGCAGATCCTCCTGAAAACTATGCTAAGGGATACAGAGAACAGAGAGCTGTTTACTGACAGCCAGCATGGCTTCTCTAAGGGCAAATCATGCCTGACTAATTTAGTGGCCTTCTACAATGGGGCCCCTAGCACAAGAAAGACACAAACCTGCTAGAAAGGGTCCAGAGGATCTGATATGACAAGGGGGGATTATTTTAAACTAAAAGAGGGGAGACTGAAGTTAGATGTTAGGAAGAAATTCTTCACAGAGGGAGTGGTAAGGCATTGCCCAGAGAAGCTGTGGGCGCCCCATCCCTGGAGGTACACAAAGGCAGGCTGGATGGGACCCTGACCTGGTAGGTGGCAGCCCTGCCCATGGCTTTAAGGTCCATTCTATGACTCCATGATTCTACCACAATCTGTCTCACAAAAGAACCCGTAAGAAAACTTTGTAAAGTGTACCCATGATGCTTTTCAGACAGCGAGTTAAACTGAGGAGTGCAGAGGGCAAAGGCAGCTTGCCACCCTTTAATTTGCAAACTCACAGCAAATCAGTGTATTTGTTTGCTGAGTTTATGTCTATTGCTAGCTTGCCTTCTAGATTTAATCTAGATAAGATACAAACCTAGGAAAAATGGAAGTTAATTTCAAATGACAGAGATGGAAACAATGTAAAGCCCACTACCTTTAAGCATCAGTAACACATAAGAAATAAGAATCCTTTTCCACAAAGAATATGAAGTATTAGTAACAACCATTCTTGTGGGACCATCAGTCATTGTTTTCAGCTGTAACGCAGTATGTGTCAGGCTACGAAAACAACAGTCCTACAAGGACTACGGTGACATTAACAAACCTCAAGAATCCAGACTGTGAACAGCAGTCCTGTTCTGCTGACCCCTAGCAAGCAAACAGCTTCACTCAAAACCAAAAGCCTCCCAAGGAGTGCAGCCCAACTATCTGAGATGTCCGGCTAAGCGAGGAATGCCTGTTGTTCCTCACTGCTCCCCTTCTCCAGCTCCTTTAGCAGAAAAAGGAAAAAACAAGAGGCCAGTCCTCAAAAACATGTTGCCATAGACAACAAGATAGCTTTTCTAGGCTCAGAGTGATAACGTTTCCAGAAATGAAAAATCTTGTTCTCTGCAAGGTCAAATGCACGTAAAACAACACAAAAACATGAAACTGCATCTCCAAACTAGGCCCACATCTATTTCCTACCCTACCTTTCTCCAGCTATCACTGTCCCCTTCCAGCCTCCCTCACTGATCTCCCTTGACATCTCCTACGAAGTCCCACAGCACGAATAATATTCATCAGCTTTCACTCGTTGCTGTGCTCCGATGAACCAAACAAACAACACGTGACACACAGGTGACATGCAGCTTCAAAGATTAAAAGCAGGGTCCCCAATTTCATTTGGTGGCTATAAGTGATTAAAAAAAAAAAAAAAGAAAAAAAAAAAAAGAATCACCCAGCAGGTTGATAGTTGAATCAAATAATTCGGTTTTCAGATTACAACCTCCTAAACACGGATTTCTGCAGCTTTCAGGACTCCTGTAGATTCTAAAACAAATTTCCCTCGCAGGGCTGAATAATTGCAGGTCTGACCATTGTCTCAGAGTTTTAATTCGTTAAAGCTATTAATATTTTTTTTTAAAGGTAACAAACTAGTCATTAAATGTGTTATTAGAGATTGCCAGTGTCATTTCTTGCATAATCATTGGTCTGTTCGTATTTGTAGTTATGCCACTTACTAACAAGAGTCCCAATAACACGGTACAGTGCCAGAACCTTTTTTATTCACCTTCCAATGTAAGAAATAATGTTAAGACGTGATTATTCATTTTAATAGAATTAAAATGACTGGATGCAGTGTACTTTACCAGAAGACAAATAATAGAATCTGTCGTTTTTCAAAGCTGGAAAAGCGTACGCCTTTCCAATTTTACAGGAAAATAATACACGTTTTATTTTTCTGTTGTGGGTAAGTATTTTGAGAGAGTTTTATGATGCAGTGTCACCAATAGCGTTCTTTTTTATCTGTGAAGTATTTCCAACGAAGCTCTCTGCAAACAGCCCCGTTGAAAACACCACCTCCTGCCTCACCAGTGAGAAACTTTCTGCCACGCTTCCCAGAGACTACAACACGCTTTGGTTACATTTTAGACGCAAACGTGATTAAAATCGCGGGGTAACCGAAAACCGAAAGGTTTTTTCTATTTGATCGAAGCAGCCTGCCCGGCTGCGTGCAGCCGCAAGGATCCCGACGGATCTCTTACCCAGAGCGGGCAGTCGTGCACCACCAGCCTGACATTGCCGAAGACGCAGGCTTGGTACTCGGTGGTGACGGCGCTCCTGGCGTGCTCGGCGGACGGACTGCTGTCGATCTCGGAAATGAGAGCGCTCCTCCTGAGATAGCTCCACATCAGACTCGACTGCTGGCTGTCTTCTGAAAGCACGTCTCTCTCATTCCCAAAAGCTACAATATTAACTGACCTGGAACAAAAACAATGAAAGATCAAGGGCAGGGGTGAAGAAAGAAAGAGAGAGAGAAAAAAAAAGCGTTTAAATCAAAACCAACACGTCAGTCCTTCTGAATCCTCTTCCTTAGCTCGGCGTTAGCACCCCCGGTAACCAACAGCAGAGCACGTACATGATCTCGGATCCGACAGCCGGGCGAAGCGGAGAAGAGCAGCACTGCTGCTGGCACTACCAGCCCCCAGCCCGCTCGGCCGCCCGCTGCTCCATGCCCGGGATCACAGATGCGACGTCCGGGAGTCTCTCAGCATGTCCCCGCTGCGTGCGGCTGCCCGGCTCCGTGCTGCAGCTCCAACCGCCGGGATGCAGCGGGGCACGGCGGGAGCAGCAGTCGCAGCGGTTGCAGCAGCGGCTGCAGCAGCAGAGCAGGCAGCAGCAGCTCCTGCTGCACCGACCCGCGGCTGGAGCCGAACCCCGCACGTACGCCGAGCGCCGGCCGCTCGGTCACGGCCATGCATCCTGACGTCAGCCAGCGGGAGCAGGGCAGACGCAGTGGGGAGAGCGAGCTGACGTTGTGCGGGCCGGGGGAGCGCTGCGCGGCCGCGGCGGGCACCGAGAACAGCCTTGGGCTGCAGCGGGGCACTCTCCGGCCGTGATCTCCGGCGTCGGGCCGGACGGTGTGTGGGACAGAGCGGCGCGGAGGCTGGTCCTGCCCGAGAGCGCTCGGTGTAGTCAATTAACGTTGGGCTGGTGGTTTCTTCAATCCCTTGCAGGTTTTCCAGTGTTACCGTGCTGTTTAAAACGATCTTTTCAAAAAGGGTGATTTCTAATGACAACGCGTAGGGTGCTCCGAAAGTAATGCCTCCTATTTCCATGGAAACTGACACAAAAAGGCACAATACCACAACTTGATAGAGAAAGTTCTTTGCTGCAAATCTATTTTTCAACACAGTCACCACTATTAGGCAGTTCACGTGGACTAAGACACTCTTCGTTGTGTGGCGTGACAGCTGTACGTGGCCATCCTGAATGTGGTTTGTCTTTCATATCGTTGGTGCCGCTGCTGAAGTGTACTACCCACCCCTCATGGTGCCCACATCCACTGTTTGGTCTCCATCAACGTTCAGCAAGCATCAGTGAATGTCAGTGGATGCCATTGTTTCTTCATGGAGCAATTCAGTGACACACCTTCATACACGTCTATGTCGGATGCCATTCTGCCCCTCTGCTGCCATCTGTCACAAGGCAACAAAATGTAATGGGATACTGGTGCAGAGGTTAAACCTCTACTGCCGTACCCCCACCAACCACCTCTGATGTAATGGGTCAACACCCTAAAATAGGAGGCATTGTTTTTGGAGCAATCCTCCTAAAATAAATGCAGATGCAATCCCACCTGAAACCAAATTCAGCCTGAAATTAAATGTTTTCTGCCCAATACTGCTGCACACATTACTGTAACAAACAAAACAGAACGCTTTACAAGATAAATGAATTCCCTCCGTTAGGTGAACACATGCTGCAGTTAATCCCACAGCCAAGAACTCATTCAGAACAGGTCTCGTTAGGATTATGAGCAGAATAATTAAGAGAGATTTACTTTGCAACAGTGCTCATTCTGAGAAAGTACTATTCCACTGCTGCCAGGAGTGGGAGGTGACAATTGACCGCTGCCAACGTTTCTACTTTGTATTGATGGGCTGGACCAGGCACTGGTATCTGACTATTAATATCTGCCATACTAATAGTCAGATAGTAATGAAGACGGGAAGTAATTTTTGTATTTTTATTATAGATTCTTCAGCACCTTCTGAAGAACAAATGAATAAACAAGAAAACAAACAGGATATTTACCAACATTTTAGTTTCCTGCATCTTACTTTATTCCAGTTTTTTTTTTTTTTTTTTTTTTTTTTTCTGCTATTCAAGCTAGATTTGTTTAAAAAACAAATGACAGTCAGGGCTTTGTTTGTTTGTTTCTATTTTTATTTTTGTTTCTGAAAAAGTTTGATTCTTTTTCTTAGAAGCAACAAAGCTCAGGCAATCAAAGAAAGCCATTGTTCTTTTCCCCAGATGATTGCCAGACTGTGATGCGTTGTCTTTCAGATCCAAATCCTTAATGGTGTCCAAACACAGGATATTTGAAAGTTCACTTCATTGGAGCCAATCCACACTTTCAATCATGCTCGTTAATATACTTTTTAAAGAGCACCAAATATTCCTTAGGATCCTTAGATTTGATCATCTAGTGATCTAGATTTTGAAAATGAGGGTACGTTTCATAGAAAAGTATTTTAAAACACTTGAGAACATAACCTACTGCAGCTAAATATGTACATGTATGCACACTTACATGTATATATGTATGCGTGGTGACACAGGCAGACATATACACACACGTACACAATTTTAACAGCAGTAAGAAAACTGGAATGGTAAATAAGGCAGACTTATGAGAAGCAACCCAATTAATCCAGACTTCAGCCAACATAGTTTAATTGTTGCTCTGCATCTAGTTCCAGGGGTACCTGAGTTCTCAACAGGGCTGGAGGGACACAGAAAACATTGTCTTCTCACTCATTCCTTGAATCACATAGAGGCTCCCCAGTGCTGCCAGTTCTGCACACAACGGATGTTAGATTCTTCTGGACTGATGGATGATGCTGAAAGGCTGACATACTTTGCTCTTTCAGAAGTCCTTCCATAGTCTGAAAAATGAAAACACTGCCTGAAAAATAAGTATTAAAAGTGGGTGAAAATGCTGTCTGTTATTCTGGGAAATTAGGTCTATAGTCCCGTTTCTGTCTGAAGTGTTGAGAGACGACTTAATGCAGTTCAACTAAAAAGAGAGGGAAGGGAAGGGAAGGGAAGGGAAGGGAAGGGAAGGGAAGGGAAGGGAAGGGAAGGGAAGGGAAGGGAAGGGAAGGGAAGGGAAGGGAAGGGAAGGGAAGGGAAGGGAAGGGAAGGGAAGGGAAGGGAAGGGAAGGGAAGGGAAGGGAAGGGAAGGGAAGGGAAGGGAAGGGAAGGGAAGGGAAGGGAAGGGAAGGGAAGGGAAGGGAAGGGAAGGGAAGGGAAGGGAAGGGAAGGGAAGGGAAGGGAGAAGAAAAAAGGAATAAAGAAAAAGAGAAAAAAAAAGAAGAGTTAACTTTTGTGTGGTAGCAAACACTCTGAGAATTTTCTTGCCCTCTGCACCTCAAATGCATGCTGCAAGCTATGTGGGCACTGCACGTGAAAGCAATAGAAGATTGTTTAACTGTAAAGAAAGGATTATAAAGAATTGCTTGACTGTACCCTATTTGGCAATCTGGATACTGCATATCCTATGATCAGCAAACACTTTAGCCAGCAGGAATTTTCTGTAGCTGATGACATTCAGTGACAGAATTGCAGACGAGAGAGGATGTCTGACCAGATTCAGAAAACAATAGCATATTTGATCTTTTGAATTTTAGATCGGAGCATTTTTATTTTGTTTCAAATTGTTTCTCTTAAAGCTTTTCCATGAATATATCAGAAAAAAACAAAAGAAAGAAAGTGTGCAATCTTTTCTGGCAGAATTGAAATAATAGTTTTGATTGTAAGGAGACAGCTGCAGCCAATTGAAGGATGAAGGCTTTTTCCTTGTGGAAGCTGTAGTCTTGCTTGCATGGATTCAGGTATGACAGACTATTCTGTATTTTTATGAGAGTGAAATGATTCGATGCATTTGGATTCAACCTTGTTGAAGACCCTGGCCATTAGCTCATTCTGCACAATACATGGAGCTTCTGCTCAATTGTTAATAGTTTTTACTATATGACAAACTATGTTGTTCTCACATAAGTAAGTCTACTTTATTTATTTATTTATTTACTTACTTACTTATTTACTTATTTATTTACTTATTTATTAAGAATATAGAGAGTGTATCCAGATAACAATAAATTTTATTTATTTATTTATTTTGGCGAATAGAAGTGTCTTCTAATGTTACAAACTGAAAACTTTGACAGCCATGATTTGCATTGGTGTCTATGCAGAGTGCTTTTGAAAGGTCAGACAGCCCAGACCTCTTGCATAAACAGAGCATAAACTGACAAAAGGAGTTCTTCTGTTGTTGCAACTATCTACAAATTGAAGCCAACAAAAGCAGACTGTGAGTGAGAAAGCAAGGAATGAATATTTAGAGTTAAGGACTACTGGTGGAAGTACTACAGAGATGAGTATTGTTCCCCATAGGTCTGTATTTGAACCGGTGCTCTTCAATATCTTTATCAATGGCATAGACAGTGGGATTGAATGTGCACTCTGCAAGTTTGCTGATGACACCAAGCTGAGTGGTTGACATAATAGAAGGAAGGGATGACATCTAGCGGGACCTGGACAGACTTGAGAAGTGAGCCTGTGTGTACCAAATGAGGATCAACAAGGATGAGTGCAAAGGTATTGCACTTGGGTCAGGGCAATCCCAGATATGAGTACAGACTGGGAGAAGAAATAATTGAGAGCAACCCTGCAGAGACAAACTTAGGGGTCCTGATGGATGAAAAACTCAGTGTGAAGCAGAAATGTGTGCTTGCAGCCCAGGAGACACCATATCCTGCACTGCGTCAGAAGAAGCGTGATAGCAGGGAGAGGGAGGGGATTATTTCTCTCTACTCTGCCCTTCTGAGGGCACATCTGTTGTACTGCACCCTGGTCTGGGGCTCCCAGCACAAGAAGGATGTGGAGCTTTTGGAGCAGGACCAGAGCAGGCCATGCAGATGATCAGAGGGTTGGAACACCTCTCCTGTGAAGAAAGGCTGGGCTTGTTCAGTGTGGAGAAGAGGAGGCTCTGGGAGACCATATTGTGGCTTTCCAGTACTTTAAGGGAGCTCACGACTTTCTAGATGGTCTGATAGTGATAGGACAAAGGGAAACAGCTGTAAACTATATAAGTGGGGAGACTGAGGTTAGATGTTAAGAACAAATACTTTGCTCAGAGGGTGGTAAGGCATTGCCCAGAGAAGCTGTGGTGCCCCATCCCTGGAGGCACTCAAGACCAGGTTGGATAGGGCCCTGGGCAGCCTGAGCTGGGAGGGGGGCAGTCCTGTCCATTGCAGGGTGTTGGGACTGGGTGGTCTTTAAGATCCCTTCCAAACCATGCCATCTTGTGATTCTGTGATTCTATGACTATGAATGTTTTTAGCAAAACCACACCAGAAAAAAATTCTGCCAATCCGATCTGGCTTGGCAGCACCCAAATACTTGAACAGAAGAGCTGATTTCAAGTGACAAAATGACTGTCCCAAATCTCAGAAAATTGCATCAAATCCATTACCACAAATATGGCAACACTGTGGCCCAGTAAAAACTTATTCTGCTTTTTTAAAGGTGATCATTCCCTCCACGTTTGCTATTTTTACAGTTATGTAAACCTCAATCATAACCCTCTCAGCTTTCCCCTCTCCAAACTACAGGTCAAGTGAAGGCAGCTGTTACATTCTCTTTGTCACTTAAACTTGTAATTATCTACACCAGAGATCTTCTCCCACTTCTTCAGTTCTATGAGGTACTTTTGTTTCTCAACACTTAGCATCCAACCACCTGACAAGAACTTCAGTATCATCTGCAGACTTGAAGCTTCCACTGTTGATTTCCTTCTACAAGTCGCAAGTGAGGATATCAAGGGATATCAAGGGAAATTGGAGGCTTCTGTATCAGATCATGAAATCTCCATCCTTGGAAGCATTCAAGGTCCTACAAGACACATCCTTGAACAATTTACTGTAGCCAGACCTGCTCAGAGTAGGTCTGATTAAGGTTAGATGACCTCCAGAAGGTCACTTCCGACCTGAATTATTGTCTGACTGCAAATCTCCTTCCTCCCAATGGCTGACCACTAAGCCCTGTCCTTCACTTCCTCTTTTTACAACAGCTTTCAATCAAAAACAAATCTCTTGTCCTATCTTGTGGCAACTTATTTTCTTTACAAAGTTTAATGAGCTTTACAAAAAGCTTCTCAAAGGCTTTTGGAAAATGCAGGAGGATTATTGTACTCACACAACCCTCTTTATCCACATACTCACTGCCCTTCTTCCAAACTCCACTGATGCCCCTTCCACAGGGCACCCAGAGAGGTGCAGAACCACCCCGCCACAAGATGCTGCTGTAGCTGAGGTAGGGACAAGATGGCATACCCCTGGCTTATTTTGGAAGTTCTGGGCTGTTATAATCCACCCTATGATCCCCTGGATAAGCATTTAAGTCTGAGTGGCCCAGTGCATGAATTCCACAGGGGGACATGCCTCAAAATTGCTTAAAGTGCTCTTTCATAAGGCCTTTGCTCGCCCACATTTTTGTTCATCAGTGTGTAAAGTTTGTAGGTTTTGTTTCTAAAAAGACCTTACACTGGTACAGATAATATTCATTACATTAGGTAGATGAAGATGGTCTGATAAATACCAGTTAAGCATGTGAGATAATGTGCATTTTAAGATGAGAAAATGAAGGAAAAAAAGATAATATCTATTAATATAAATATGCACAGATAAACATTTGTGCAGCAAAGTTGTTTATGCTGGTGTCAAAATTCATAATGAATCATAAACAAAATCTCTTCATGAGTAGGTTTTCCCTTTAAAGTTACCTTCCAATTCTTATTACACAACAGCACTTCCTCAGAATTAAAAGACACGACACACTGTTAATTAGCTGACATCTTTCAGCTAGTCATTGTATGGTCATTCCACGCTTAAAAATTTTGTTTTGGCTTCTCCAGATGACAAGACTGGAGCACATGCTTGGAAGGTATCTGTCTGCTTGGGAACTCTGCTGGATGATGAACTGTACAGGTGATGTGAGAACTGGCAGATCATAGAAGAGCATAAGTGAAAATGTCCTTACAATTGCCATTATTTTGATGAGCAGAAGCCAGTCAATCTTGTCTCTATAGGAGTGTTAATTGTTCTCTCAGTGCTGAATGGTACATTTTTAGAAAACTAACAGGAATTTAGTATCCTCGGGGCTTTTCCTCCATTAGTCGATACAGTCAAAGTTTACTGCTAAAGGCTGACATTTGTACAGACATGGACCTCGTTACTCCCTGAGCTTTACTTCCGATGGAAAACAAGCTTGCAATTGCTCTCTCTGAGAAACAGTGAAGAGGTAATTCCCAGCAGTGTGTCGGACTTTTTACTTTCACAATATTTTCTTGGAATACTTCTCCTTGGAATGCTTTTTATTTTTTTAATTTGAAGTACATAACTACACTAGATACTTTGCCTTTGACGCAATCCAGACATTAGCATCACAATGTTATGTTTTACTTTCTCTAATTTGGAACAAATAAAAGTAACTACAGATTACCTTGTATTTATTGCTAGTCTAAAGATTGCAGATAAAAAGTGCCTGATTAGAAGCTGATGTTTTGTGATAATTACTTTCAGTGTCCATTGCTTTATTAATTGTATTGCAGTTGCAAGGTAAACAAAAGACAAAAGGCCAGACTGATCAGCATGAAAGAAACAATCAAAACTGATTAGCTTTAAAGTCCAAAAGTTTTCATAATGAAGGAAAAGAAATATTTAAAGAAAAGAGAAAAAAAAGGAGTTTTCCTATATTATAATAATATGCTGCTCGTGGTAGTGCAGAAAAACTAAAGCAGTTGATGAAAAGTTTGAAAAACGAGCAGTTAAGCAGTAGCAAAAGATGGTTGGTTGATGTAGATGAAAAGAACACACAAGTTGCATATCAGGACTGTTTTCCACTTGATATCTTCTAAGGGATGCCAAACGTTGGAATTAATGATTTGTTTAAACTTGTTTATTATTTACTATCTCTATTTTCTTATTCATGCCAGATGTGGTACTTTTCTTACGTACTTATAAACAATAAAAATTTCCATTTGCTCTGCTATAAATATCATAGGAAAACAACATGCTCTGTTAGTTTGAAGTGCTGTTATTTTGTCTGAATTTCATAAGTTGTTTTTCCTCCTTTCTTAATGTTAACCTTTCTGTACTGAATAGCCCCAAAAGCAAAAACAAACAAACAAAACAAACAAACAAGAACAACAACAACAGAAACACACAAGGTGCTGCTTTCAAAACTCACGTTCATAGCCCATTAACTGAAAATTGTGTTCTGGACCTCTCTCAGAAACCAGTTTCCAAGAGGTAAGTCTGACCTCACCACTTACAATTGTAGATGATAACTCCATATGCATCAATTAAACTACACCAAAGGTCCTAATATTCCCTTATTGCCAGTGGATAAGGTTCCAAATCAGAATGTTCTAATATTCTTATAATCTAAGGGTGGACTGTAAATACTACTTAAAAGTAGCATTTGAGGTACATGTTTAACATTTTTTCTTTTCCTTCTCTAAAAAAGTTTACAAAAACAAACAAACAAACAAAAAGATTCAGGCTTTTTTTACAGGAAAAAAGGTTTGGTGGCTCTTGCTGATGATTTTTGCTTTGTTTTGCTTGTTATATTTGAACCATCAGTAAGCTTCACATGATTTTCTACACTGAAGAGTCTTTAATTACATCGTGATTTTCAGTTACGTATTTGGCAGCAACTTAAGTTGCAGCGTTGACTGTAGATTGTTATCTACAGAAATCTTGCCAGGGTTGCCTAACAATGCTTTTTCATACCACAAAAATAGGAAAATAAAGGACATGATGATTGAAAAAGACCAAGTAGAGCACAGCATTTGGGAGGAAGGTGAAAGTGTAAAACAAGAAGTAAGGAACAATGTCAACTGTTTTCATCTTAATAGTAATAGTAGGTTACTATAAGATTCTATGTTTATAGTCTTTTTTATGTATCCTACAATCAGTTTTTTTTAATGACTCTTTTACAGAATAGTTTTGTTCTTTCCCTCATTTACCCTTGTCAGAAGTGCATTCTGCTGGGATGGAATATTCTGGTCTTACTCATGATTTTCCTCTTTGAAAGGCAACTAAATAACTCTCGCTTGAAGTCTAGAAGTGAAAACACGAAAAATTAAAAGAAAACATATGAATAGAACTTCTAAAGTTTTCAGCCTTTAATGTATTTTGCTTCCTCTTCTCCTTACCAGTGAAAACTTTGCACTAATTTAAAATGGAATTGTCATCAATGAGTTAGTAGATAGAGAATATTATGGAACATACTTCTAGAGATTCCTAGACATGAATTAATTAATTTAGTTTAATTCTTGTATTTTTATATGCACGGTTTAGCACATATTTCTGTTAGAAAACCTGCTGTTTCAAAATCCAGTCCTTAAATGAATTTAATTCCTGAAGAAGTCTGCAACAATCAGTCAGTGAGAGCAACAAATCTGATAATATCAACATAATTTATGAACTCTCAAAAAAAAAAAAAAAATTAGCTAGAGCCTGTTATAGCCTTCACAGACTTCACACAGAGTGAGAAAAGGTTTATATCCACCTTCTTCCAACCTCAGTGTTATAGTATGGAACACATACCACGATTAACTATTGAATAAATATTTAGCAGTTTAAACTTCTCTTCATAAGCTGCAGAATTTCTAATTTAAACAAAGATAAACTGTTTACACATGACTACTTAAGGCATTTGCTAGTGATGAGAAATGCTTTTATGATCATCATAATGACGAGAAACCATTCTATGGCTCTAACATTTTGAATTCAGTTGACAGAATTCTGCAACTAGTGGGTGACTGCCCTGCCCACAGCAGTGGGGCTGGAACTGGATGATATTTAAGGCCTATTCCAACTGAAGCCATTTTATGGTTCTGTGATTCTTCGATCCATCTCAAATTATGATGCACAGTTTGCGTTGTACAGAAAACAGATCCTTTACCTGAATTTGCACTGTCCAACTTGGCCACTGTAAATATGAGAAATCTTTTTGAAGCACATAATTTAGATAACTTAGGAAAAAATTGTAGTGCTTTTTTTTTTTCTTTTGCCTCCGGCTAGATAATACTTTTTTGCAAGGGCAAGAATGATATCTGTTACTAGCTTCATCAAATCTAGTTTCACTCCTAATCTGTCAGTCTGATTATTGTGCGTGGTTTAAAACTCCAAGTTTGGAGTTTCTCTGTTGGCTGCCTTATGGTCCGTGGAGAAGTTTTGAAGCAGTGAAGCAGTGTTTTCTGAAAGGTGGATTTTGCAAAAAAGCATGGGAATTAGCACTCTTATTCCCTAGCAAATATTATTCCTATGGGTATACGTATATAGAACGTACACATTAACATTACCAGCTAGCATTCATAAATCCAAAGACTTTCCATTTGTATTGATTCTTAACTGTTATCAGGCAAGGAGGACTTTAAGGCCTAATGCAGAATTGCTCCTGTTCTTAAAGGCCAAACTTTTGATTCTTTGTCCTCTGACTCATTTCTGTTTCCATGTGCACTCTGTTGGCAAGATTTAATTTTAATTATCAATAATGTAAATTCTTTCCACTAGCCTGCAGAATCAGGACTCATTTCCAACAATTTGAGGTACATAACTTACAAATAACATCAGGTATTGTATGGATCTCTCTTAAAGGTCTCTTTTTACAATGCTATGTGAGACTCAGTTTTAATGTTACTTCTGCTTGCATACAATGTGAGAAAGTGCTATCACAGAGAAGAAACAGCAATGTAGGAGCAAAAAAAGAGCCAACAACAAAATGAAGTACAACAAAGGATAGCAAGGTAAATTTAAAACTGTCCACTTAAAAAGTTTAAAAGAATTTGCATGAGGTGTTGAGGGAGAATTTAAATCAAGTTCATAAAGACATTTTGTCTTAGGATACTAAAGGTGGGGTGGTGCAGGAACACACTAACTAATGTTTACTTTTATAACTTTATAATACTAGCTGTGAGTGTCAAAATAAATAACCAGATTACCACATTTCTTTTTCTAATTGCAACTGTCAGAAGTTTCATTTCTTGTCCTCCTTACTGCGACAAGCTACCCATACTGTGAAGTTAACTGAAGTAGATATTCATAGACTATTAAACAACCACAGTTCTTCAGCAGCCTTACTGATAAATGCTGTTCTAAAATAAAGTCATACTAAAATAGTGATTTACTTTGAAAAAACCTGCTCTTTTACAAACTGACTCTTAATAAACTCCACATCTTCTAGAGAAATATAGTGCAAAGTATCTTATTCTAATCTCCTAGCCCAATGACTACATGGAAGAGAAATAGAAGATATTTATATCTTTTCAAATGTTTGGCTTGGAAAAGAGTTTTAATTTGTAAACTTCACATGAAGAAGAAGAAAAGAATTTCATGTTAGAAAAATGCCAAGGGAGGGTATTACAGAAATGCATGTTCCCATACACAACTTTGATTCTCAGAGCTGGGTATCTAAACTATGCACCTACATGAACAACACAATTCTGAAGCTGAACAAGTACATCCATCCTGTTGATGTCAGTAGAAAAATCTTGCTCTTTCAATTAAAGGATGTAAGATTACAAACATCAGTTTACCCTGTTACAGGTAATGAGGATTACCTGAGGCTCAAAATTATTAAGGTATTTTATAAATGATGTGTACTGTGAGGAAATACTAGAGAGTCAAAATACAATTCCAAGTTTCAGTGTTCACTTTTAACAAGTTTAAAAATCCCTGAACGACTCTCCATTGTAATTGATGAAATTCAAATTCCAATACCTTCAAACAGGTTCTGCATTCTTAATTTCTTAGGTAATAGATTTGATTGCCATTTCTTTACATTGAAACATCTTGCAGCATTCAGAAGTGAGCACGTGCCTAACTTATATCTTGATACTGGAAAATAAATCATATTATTTCAAATAGTAAGATGTTATGAAGTCCTACAGCTGATCTAAATGAGACTGGCCAGTAGTATCAGAAACCACGTGAAGTGCCCAGTTACAATGGAATGCAGTTAGTTAGAAGTATGGAAATCTTTTAGATGGCTCAAAGATACCTTAAATGATATGTTTGATGTTTTAGGGAGAAGACATATTACGTGATAACATAAATGACAGCAAAACTTTGCTTTTAAACTAATTTCTGATTATTAAACATAATGGCAAAACGAGCATTAAAGTAATGAACATTATTACTGGGAAATTGAAATGAAAAAGTTAATTATAAACAAGAGAAACCAGTAGAGTGACGTTAAAGTGCTACCTGTGTTTTAAATTGAGGTTGTGCTTTTATTTCTAATTTATTCATTTCCAACAGTTATTTATGCTTTCCCTTTTCTAGCCCCCTTATTCTGTTCTAGTATAATCATCTAATGTAAATTTGTGTGTTTCTTTTTGATGTTTTTACAATTAGAAATTTAATTACTTGAGCACAATAAAGACGCTTTGCTGACTGATTCCAAGTTCTTCAGAGGCTGTGCATTTTATTGTCTGTTACTGCATACTATTTGTTCTTCAGACAAACTGATTAAGTCTGTCAGGTTTTCAGCCCAATGACAGCACTTCTGGCATTCAGAGCAGGTAGTCTCTCCACCAAAAAAAAGCCATGAACTAATAATTAAAATGATATTTGTCTCCAATGTTTATAGTACAGTGTCACTTAGAGCTTGAATGTGTTAAGTCTATTACAGATGTGAACATTTCTCATTACTTTCAAAGACTTTCATCCTTGCTAGAATTTGTAAAAAAAAATTAGACAAGTCAGTTCAAACAAATTTTAATGGGCAATGGCTTGCCTCACATTTGTCATTTTCTTGACTTAATGTCTAATGATTCATTTTCACACAGTGATTATCTGAAACCATGCTGAAGAAAGGTGTCGTTTCATGTAAAAGAGCTTTCTGTTCTTATTCATTCAGAAAAAAAAAAATGAAAAAAAAAAAAAAAACAGGTTCGCAGAATCTTGGTTCACATATGGGATGGGACCTAAAGTTAACATACACTGTTTATGTTAATTTTTGCCTTATTTGCCAGGAATAATGGTGACCATTATCATTTCATCTTGCTAGAAAATTGTGACAAGCTTTTAAGATCAAACTTGTATATTACTCTGTTACAGTTTGAGACTTAGGCAGTGCAGTTAAGGTAAAATAAAGCACAACTGTCAGAGAATATTTAACACATACGAATAAAAAAATGAGGCATTGGGCCTTAAGTCCTGAAAAATAGTCTATGTGCCAGAGTCTTCTTTTACCTAATAAACTCACCTTTGAATATGCACTAAGCAGGGAGCAGTACAGGATTCTTAAATCTTGCTGTAAGGACTTTCTGTAAAAATGTTAGTTCTTTTGTCACTCCAGAAGTTTGGCCCCTAACTTCAAGGCTGCCATGATTTTACATGTGATAAAAAGTTGGTATGAGGCACACTGCTCCATAATGCCCAAAAAGACGAACTGCATGTGTTAATACAGTGGGATACTATCACAGCTATGATTGTGCTTCACAGCCAAATGAAGGCACTGTATAAAAAAATATTAAGAAGTCATAACCTCATAAAAAGGCACTTCTTTTAAGCCGCTACATCACTCCTAAATTTTAAGGGTTAGGTTTATGTATCTGAACCCAGATTCTCAAACTCTTAGAAGGATGAAAGAAGAGATGATCTTGCAATTATCTATTTATCCTTCAACCTGTGTTACAGCATAGCAGCTAAGCTTTATTTACAGGAAAAGTTTTTATAATAGGCATATATATGCAGAATCATGTACTTTCGCTCCTCATAATCTGAGAAAAAGAAACCCATCTCCTCTAACTATGGAATGTGCCAGGTACCAGCAAGTGTTCTGCAAAGACTTCAGCTTAGCTGAGTAAGCAACATGATATGCTTTCAGGGGGATGCATCTGCAGTTAAAGCTGGGAAGTGTGTGTTCCAAAATACCACTGGTTTTTGAAAGATCTTGCAAAGGGTGAATGCTGCTTGTTTTGGAAACTCAGTTCCTCCTCTTTGAAATTAACTACCTTAATTCTGTTGGTTGTCTGGCACATTGCCCTCTACTGTTTCATATCCTCGGCTGAAAGGAAACTTGGAGATGGACGGTGTGTGAAAGACCTCGATAGAGCCTTAGTCGTATTCACGCTTCTCTAACAATGATGTCATTCCTGAGGTAAAGAGAAGATGGTGTTTTACATGAAACAGTAGGTGTTGTTCAAGGATAGCAGACTGAAGGTGTACTCTTTACTTCAGCTGGGAAAACCTGACAAAGTAAGCAGGCTAAGATTCTCACTCTCACTCTTCCCATCTGCAGCACCGTGATGAGGAAAATTTGAGGGACCAGTGAGAATTTTATACTCCTTGATAATCTACCTGGTGACAAATCACAAGCAGTTCCAGAAGCAACACTATCACACAACGCTTCAGTCTTGCCACCCAGGTGTTGTAAAATGTGCTGTAAGGAATAGCCATAAAAAATCAATACAAATTTCTACCTTTGTTTTCCAGTGTTAGCGGTTACCTCCACCAACACACAGCAGGAATCATCTGACTGCAAACTTCTTGTTGATTTATGGATTTCACCGGTAGCCAGTGATGAGCCCACGAAGGCACATGCTGTTCCTGCAGGGTGCTGACTACTGAGCTCTGGGTTGAACTCCAAACAGCCAGGTGCAGGACACATCCAGCAGATTTCTGGCAGCCGACTTTGTACATGTAAGAAGTAGCTAAAAATGTCACTGCTTAAGTAATGGAAAAGCTAATCATTACAGCGAAAGGTCATAAACTGCTGCCCTCTGGAAAGGACAGCAACTCTGTGTTGTTTTCCTTATCTAAAATCTCAGGAAAGGGATTTAAAACAGCTCTGGCTTTGTCTCTATTCAACTTTAAAAAAAAAAATTAAAAAAGATTTATTTTGTTCAGCTTGAGAGAACTTTTGATTTATTTTATTTTATTTCGTTTTGGTTTTTTGTTTCCATTTTGCAATGAGGAGAATGGGGGATGCTGCATGAGTGAATGCCAAAACTTCATTTCATATTATTTTGCCTCATATTCATTACTTACACTTTGCTTTTCTAAAGAAATACTTACTCACCTAGAACACAATTAAGAAACATTTAACATGTCAGTTTCTGCTTCTGTTGCACAGCTATAATAAGTGGATAACACCATTCACCAAAGAATTGCCAGAAAACATTTGAAAAATGCAGAATTGTTATTGCAGAACATTCATGTAAAAGCTTGACAGCCAGATTAACAACACTGTGCCCAAATCTTCACTAATAAAATACCTGTACTGCATGGAAGTTCTAAAATAATGAAAGAATTGTGAGAAATGCAAACATGGGGTTTTTTTTGTTTTTGTTTTTGTTGTTGTTGATGTTTTGTTTGTTTGTTTGTTTGTTTGTTTCCTAGAATAATGCAGTGGACACAAAAGTGGCTGCCTCAAATGTTAAAAACCTCAGAGATGCAGTGTTTTGTCATAATAGTCCCATTATGGATATGGTGACAATTCATCTTGTTTCACTTTTCTCGGTAGATAAAGCTCGGTAGATAGAGCTCGGTAGATAGAGCACGAAGAGATGATCTCAAGCTATACCAGGAAAAATTTCAATTGGCTATTAGGAAGAATCACAGAATCACGGAATCACAGAACTGTAGGTGTTGGAAGGGACCTCCAGAGATCATTGAGTCCAACCCCCCTGCAAAGCAGGCACCTACAGCAGGTTGCACAGATAGGCGTCCAGGCGGGTCTTCAGTATTTCCAGAGGAGACTCCACAACCTCTCTGGGCAGCCTGTTCCAGGGCTCCATCGCCCTTACTATGAAGAAGTTCATGCACATTTGTGTGGAACTTCCTGTGCTTCAATTTGTGGCCATTTCCCCCTTTCCTATCACCATGCATCTCTGAAAAGAGTCTGGCCTTATGCCTTTGCCTCCCACACCTTAGATATTTACAGACACTGACCAGTCTTCTTTTCTCAAGGCTGAACAGAGCCAGGTCACCCAGACCTTCCTCATAAGAGAGATGCTCCAGACCTTTTATCATCTTCAGGGGCCTCCACTGGACTCTTTCCAGCAGATCCATCTTTTTTGTACTGGGGAACCCAGAGCTGGACACAGTACTCCAGGTGAGGCCTGACCAGAGCAGAGTAAAGGGGGAGGATCACCTCCCTTGACCTGCTGGCCATGCTCTTTTTAATGCACCCCAGGCTGCCATTGTAATTCCTGGCCACCAAGGCACACTTCTGGCTCATGGCCAACCTGTTATCCACCAGGACCCCCAGGTCCTCCTCTGCAAAGCTCCTCTCCAGCAGGTCATCCCCCAGCCTATACTGGTGCATGTGGTTATTCCTCCCTACGTACAATAATTTTTCCACTGAGAGGTTGGTCAAGCATTGAAACGGGCTGTCCAGGAAAGTGGTGGAGCCCTCACCCCCGCAGTTATTTAAGAGGCATGTTGACATGGCACTAAGTCATTCTACAATTCTATGACCTCGAAGATAATTTCTGACCTAGATGATTATATGATTCTGTGTGTGACAGGGTTTAAGGAGTCACCTATATCTGAGGAGGAAGGAGACATTACTGCAAATACAAACATCTATGAAACTAACTGTGTTTCTATGTGGGGAACTGATTTTCTGGATGACATTCTTCAGTCCTGAAGCCAAAATTTCTCTGTCCCACCCATTCTTACACATTACTGTTTTGTTCATGGGATTCTAAACTGTCTCTAAACTACTTTACTTCAGGTCATGCATTTTAGACTACAATCATGGACATTAGATACAAATTTCCAGGAACAGTACAATAGAAACAGCCAAATGAAACAAGAGTACTGACTTGCTGTATGCTACTGTTCTAAACGTTCTCAAAAACAATTCTGTTCTGGACTGTAAATATTATTAACATATTCTATCCATCATTCATTGAAGGAAAATTTTAAAAATGACAACGAAAATAAAAAAGCCATCCCATCATCAATTTCCTTTGCAAATCTCTCCCTGTACCCAGCACTAGATCTGTGCACTTTCCCCTCTGCCACAGAGGAGAACTTTGTGGTTTATTCATTGGATTTGCTTCATTACGCTGGGATACCATTTGTCCTGCAGGACAAGAAGCCAGGCTTCCACACGATAACAGATGAAACTGTGTGAGAAATTAAATTTACTGTGAAGCTTCATGCTGAAAGTTGTTTGAAAAATAATAGCATACAAGAACCTTCTCCTTTGACAGACAGTATACAAGTATGAAGAAAAAAAAATTCTTGTATGCAAAGCAGGCAATACATAGGAAAAAGGAAATAGCTCACCCTGTATAACCTACTTGTAAGTGTGGGAGCTTGTCAGGTAATCCTGAAAGATGGGCTCTGGGCTAGGGGTAAGACATTAAAAGGGATAAGAGCATCCTTACAGGTCAACATTCTACAGATAGAATTTTGTGAAAGATGTCCACAGGAGCAAGAAAATAATCACTGTCAAAGCCTACATTATCCAAGTTACAGTAGTGAAGCCCAGCATAATGAGATGGACACAAAAGTAGCACATATCTTTAATTACTAGTATTTCTTCTCTGTAGCTGAAATCTCTCTAACATGGGTGTCCTTAAATTAATCAGCTATCAGTTATTTGAAAAGTTATTTGAAACAATAAACAAGCATCAAACATTACATTACTTTGGTAAACAGCAAGAATCCTTTCAGTCTAGCACCTACTAGAATATCTAAACTGCCAGTGAAAACTCACATGAACACCTGCATCTCATAACAGCGTGAGGTTTTCTTCAGATGCTGAGTCTCATGAAAAATATGATGAGCACTGCAAGGTGGCACAGCATCCTGAAAAATGCTTTGTATTGCAAACATTTACTGCTTTTCAGCTTCAGATGCTGGCAACAGTATCCTGGGTGCCCTGTGCCAGTACAGTGCTAGGAACACTGAAAGGCCATTCAACCAATATAGGGGAAGATAAATCAACCTCCTGTCAGGGAGTTGTAAGAGCAGAAAGGTCTGCCCTGAGCCTCCTCTTCTCCAGACTGAACAATCCCAGTTCTGTCAGCTGCTCCCCAGAAGATCTGTGCTGCAGACGCCTCACAGCTTTGTTGCCCTTCTCTGGACACGCTCCAGGGCCTTGATATCTTTCTTGTAGTGAGGGGCCCAAAACTGCACACAGTATTCGAGGTGCGGCCTCACTAAGCTGAGTACTGAGGGACAATCACTTCTCTGCTCCTGCTGGCTGCACTATTTCTTCCTCATTCAAGTAAAATGTGCTCTTTAGGAAATCAGTGTGTTTGCCTGAATAAGTACTATATAGAATTATGCTGGTTTGCGGCTTACATTTGCAAAGGACTGATCCAAAGCAAATGCTCCTGCATGCTTCATGTTGTCATTCTGCATCCCCTCACCCTTAGCATAATGTTTTGACCACTGCCTGAGGTGCCTGAACCTGCTGACCCAACAGAAAACCCTTTGCAATTTTTGCTGGGGATCCTCACCACCACCATAAATAAGGGCAGGGAGGAGACGGAAGGTCAGAGACCTCACCCCACCCTCCTCCTTGACATGGTCAGTCTGAAACATTTGCTCAGCTAGCACAGCACTCGCTGAGTAAGTGCAGTGAAAGGAAATGGAGAAGGAGCACTGCCAGCAAAAGGTGATCTCAGTGCACGTTTCCTCTTCCCACACCAAAGTCTCAACCATCTCTTCAACGCTACAACTTCTAGCCCCTGCCTCCTGCTGCTTTGAATAACCACCAGAAACACTTGAGAAGACATGTGAGAAGATCAGTGGGGCACTTGGGAATTGCTGAGGGTTGACTCTGTAAGCCTATGTTTGCAGTATGATCAGCACAGGTAACAATTAATTACTTTTCCTAAACTGAGCAGAAAGAATAGGTGCAAGCTTCAGAACTGATTTCATTCCAGAACTGAACTTGAAAAAAAGAACGTACAGTGCTATTGAAAAGAGCTTTGGCAGTAAAAACTTGGTTTTAAAACTGTTGTTCCTACAGATTAGCAGTTTTTCCTTGTCACCAGTATGATCTCCAGTCCTGCAAAGTCTTCTTACCAGTGTACACACGAGTTGCAGTTACTTCAGGGATATACTCATTAAGTTTCTAATTCCTGGCTTTCTAACACTTGTTATATTGAAGCAGTACCCTATTTAACAGCTTCTCTGTTCTGGGAGCAGAGCTATCAGTGCAGATCTGATGCTATGCAGGAACTCAAATATAGAAAGCTAACTTTTGGCTCTAAATAGGAAGCTCACTTTTTGAAGTGAATATCGAGGTACTTAAAAACATAAAAACAAACAAGAACCATGATCTTATGTATCAGTCACTTTTTATTGAACAGTTTCTTTCTTATCTAACAATAGAATCAGGAAGAACAATTTACACATGACAAATATATGTCTAATTATTTGATGAACTGCCAGAAGAGTTCAATAAAGAAAAGAAAAATAAACGCTTTCATAAAATCTTTGTAGCAACACAGAAATAGGCATAAAAATGAATATCAAAATTTGTAAAATGTTGCACTTCTTTTTGTGAAAATCTGGCCTTTCATATTTATAAAAAATGCAGAAATGTCTTACATATCTATGAAGTTATAAAATTCTACATCAGTTAAACAGAGGGCATTCTAACTACAAACTGTTGCATATATGAACATAACCTTTATACTAGACTATTTATCTTGAACTAATAGATGCTTACTATGTAGTAATATATCACATTCCCTCCTGAAACTTAATTCTAGCAAAAGAGGATTTAAAAAATATTAAGTACTATAAGAGCTCTGCTGCAAATAAGTCTCTTTGAAATTCAGAAGTAAAAACAAAAAATCACTGGCACAGGCTCAGTCGTATCCCCAGCTATGCAGAGCTTCTTATCTTACTGATTTCTACAATATTGATTTCATTATATTAACATCAGAATTTAGTCTGGAAATAATCTTGACAGTCGTGTTACATTTTCATTTCACAACAGTGATTCTTTATAAAGACATTCAGCGGGATTCTGTTTTCCATCCATAACTTGCTCTGCTGCTTGTGAGTTGCTTTATTTTTTCATAGCTAAATCACCACCATTTTTGTACTTCTCAGCAAAATAATCAGAGTCAAAACTTACAGACAAATCTGGAGGACTCACATAAACATTCTTATTCTTTACTGTAACTTTATGAATCCTTTGTTTTTCTCCTTTTGACTGCCACCGTGGTGTTGGTGATGGCTCCAAAGGGTTTATTCCTTGATATAATCCTTCTCCTGTTTCCAGTGTGATTGTATACTTATGCCAGGGACAGATAATACATGGCTGACCATCGATATCCTTAAAAAATGAAGTAGAAAAGAAAAAGCAAGTTATCAGCTTCTAATTCTTCTCCCTGTTGAAATTCCCATCTTAAGCATATCTAGTGATTCAGCTCTGAAGCTTTCTATTATTCTGGTAGAATATAATTTTTTACTTCTAAGAGCACCTTATTCCAGCAGTAAACAACCGAACCAGTGATCTGTTTGGTGCCGGAGCCTACTGCTCAACTGTGAATAACACCGAGCTTTCGTTACACTTTTTTTAATACAATAACTAATCATAATATTCTACCATTGTGAGATGTATCTGAACAACGAGAATCAGATTTTCACTCCTCAACATTTCAGTCTCCTGAGACAAATAAACATGTAAAAAGCATGACAGGAAGCATTATTTTTACTTATATACCCATTTCTTATGTTCTGTTTTGACAAAATTTTTCAAAGAAAATGCACTGGAGATTTCAGAAGTCTCTATGCACATAAATCATTTTTATTTTGCTTACATACCTCTATTTCTCCAAGATGTAAAGGGCCACCTTCATCTGAAACATGGTAGAATATGATATTAATTTATGCAGCAAACTATATGCTTACTTGTTACAACATTGATGTTGTGTATGCAAATATCTTACGGTAACAGCGAGAGTCCAGAGCATAAAATCTCCCTTCATGGTAGAAAACAACAACTTCTCTGCCATTGACTTTGGCTGTTATTCTTTGGGACTTTTTTATGTCATCTTCTTTTCCAACTAATACAAGACCATCTGGCTCCGGTTCAACTGTTCCTTTGCTTGGGCTGTGCAAAGCCATGTCCTTAAAACACAAAAAATAATTAAAAAAAAACACCTCATAAAACAGTCTGTGTTTGGATTTCTACATGGAAAATGTGTGTCCCAGTTCCAGGGAAAAGCACAGCTCACTTAGCATGTACGATGAACGGGACAGAGCTTTTAGTACAATATTATCAGTATGCACATAAAGCAAAGCACAGGAGTCTGGTGATAATGTTCACTAACGGAAGTGGAACTGGTAATAACAACTGCTGCAAACCTGATACCTGAGGCTGAGAAAAGATTAATTTCAAGTCAAGCCTATTCAATCTACATTTTAGTCCTCATCTCCCTCATAAATCCAGTGATACTAAATGTGAAGCACTAAACTATTTAGCTCTGCAAAGGATACATGGTAGTGGGGGGACTTCTTAACACAATTCCATGGATAGAAATACAAGCCTATAGAAGCTGAAAATAAAGAAAAATACTTAATAAAGGAAAAAAAAAAATCTTTGTTTGGAAAGCTGTACTAAACCTGGGCTTTTTAGCAGCTGTGTTCTGCCTTTGCCTTCATCCCTTTATGCATTTCAAACATCAAAAAGCCTCTCTTAGCAGAGGACGTATGCGTGCCTCCCACTTTCATCACAAAGCCTGTCCTCCTACTAATTTCGCTTACAATTAGCTGCTGTGTTCCAGTCACCTCAAAGTCCTAGTGCAACCCTGCCACCCTCACTTCCTCAGAAGATCAGGCTAAGAAAAGTCTTTGTGCATGTTGAGAACAAAGAGGAACCACATACGCATGGAATCCAGTTGCAAAGAGGGTTAAGAGCTACAAAGAGCAGTGCCACTTATCCGCCACACAGCAAGTCACACAGTACCTTAGATCTCCACCAGATCAAAACAGAGATGAGAAAGCAGGTGAAGAAATGAACACTCAGAATAATGAGGTCCAACATTGTCTCTCCTCAGTGCTCCTATGACAACTAGTGCTGCTTTGTTCACAAGCGTGACAGCATTTATCAAAGCGCTTCCTCACAGAAAGCTGTCTGCTGTGGGTCTGGCCCCCGTAGCACGCAGGGACAGGCTGTACAGAGGCTCAGCGAGCTCTGACACAGCTGATAAGGAGTAGGGCTGAGCTGCTCTGCCCTGATAACAGGAGATCAGAGCGCAGAGTTCCTCTTGCTGCGTTTCTCCCTGTAAGCAGCACTCCTCCTGTGGGACACATCACACGAAGCCTTGCCTGAAGTCACGTACTGCCTGCTGTGCTCACCCTGCCTCGGCAGCTCCGCTTCCCACTAGCCGCTATGACGGGCAGACCAACATCCTGCCTACAGCTCCCAGCAGGCACTGCGGGCAGGCCAGGCCGTGCGCGTTCCACCCAGCCCAGCGCTGGGGCTTTGGCAGTGTTGTGCCACTTCTGTTAGTGGCATCTATGAGATCCTTGTCTCTGGCTGTGGGAGAAAAACCTCTATCTAAGAATAAGGTTACTCTCTATGTATCCCGTCTTTCCCAGAAAAGGCCCTGAATTCACTTTCTGAGGTAGACCATCCAGCAGGAGCTGCCTTCGGGGTGCCCTCAGGGAGCGGAACTGGGGCACAGCACAGCGCGGGTCACTGCACGGTGTAGGCTGACCAAAGGCTTCTTGATTTTCACCTTTTTTTCCCCATCCCTGTTTATACTTGTTTTTCATTTCTCCTCAGTCTTTCGTCCCGTAATCAGAAAGAAATCCCAGACACCCCTCTACTGGTGTGTCACTGCCTACCAAACAGGACTTTTTGAGTTCGTAGTGTGCTGTAAAGTGCACGTTTATGGTGTCAGTAACACGACCAAGATGGGAAAAGGAAGTAGGTCAAGTCAGGGTAAGACTTGCTGGATCTTCAGCAGGACTTGTGGCCCTTCTAGATCACAAATCAGCTCTGGTTCAGTGACACAGGATTTGAGTTTCATTATGTGTGCTTTGCCTCTGACTCACACATGCCTGTCCAAAGATGTTGAACAAGGTTTTTTTCCTGTGTTTCACTCTTTTCTATGAGTATCCTGCCTTGGATCAAAAATGGTAGGTGCATGTGTTGTACCAGAGTTAAGACACCAGATTCTGACAGGTAACTACAGCATCTAAAACTGAAATTCCTGCAATGTTAGGCTTAATGTGGCTTTTCCTAGAAAAATACATTGTTCTGAAAATAGGGACCTTGTGTGGCATTTTTACAGAACATCATTACAGGAACTCATGTCAACTCGTAATTAGTGTTGGTGGTAAAGATTTGTAAAGGTTGGCAAAGCCTTTAGTGTGCTATATAATTGGGATTTAACTTTACTCACCAGAAAGAAAGATGAAGCCTAAGTCACCACCCAGCAGGCAGAAAAGGAGGGCTGTAAAGAGCACCAAGGTAACCTTTGGTCAAGATCTCTTCACCTAGGGCAAGATGACATTTGCTGTGGCCACACTTGACAAATATTTTCATCTTATTTTTAATTAATTCCAGGGTCAGTTTTGATAGCTTCTGTTATTATGTTTAACCATTCTTATGTTTTTTTACCCAGATACATCGTGCACTCTTGGGTAAAGGTATCTTTTTTTTCACTGTGACAGCAGTCTGCTGAGCTCTTCTAGCATCCTTATTCATATATGAGGACTTCTCATGGTTTCTCTGACGTCTGAAACAAATCTAGTATGACTCATGTTTTTATTTTGACCTTTAGCTAAATCTCTGATGAATTGTATGTAATAGATTTCTGGTAATTTTTTCATCTAATGAAGGCTACTGTGAATTTTAGATGCTCAGAGCTCTCTTAGGGTACATTTTCTCATGGTTAATAAGTAATACATCTACTATTGCATTCAAAATCCTTATTAAAAATGCAAAACAGTGCTATGTCAAATTCTTGCAAACCTTGTTTAATCAGCCTTTTTACTTTAAAATTTTTGGTATCTACAACCAAGATTGCTTTTAGTCAGTTGCACATCTAGTGAGACGACAAAGGTGAATGCTTTTAAACCAAAAGAAGGGAGATTTAGCTGCCCAGAGCAGCTGTGGATGGCCCATCCCTGGAGGCACTCAAGGCCAGGTTGGATGGGGCCCTGGGCAGCCTCAGCTGGTGAGGGGCAGCCCTGCCAACGGCACAGGGTTGGGGCTGGGAGGGCTTTACACTTCCTTCCAACTTAAACCACTCAATGATTCTAACTTACAATAATTTTATATAGACTCTATTCAGTAATCTTATATAGACTCTACTTCTGTCTACTTCTGTACTTTTTTTTTTTTTTTTTTTTTAATTAAAAAAATGTAGTTTCCTACCTCCGTGCAAAACCTGGACTTATGCACTGACTTTTTTTTCCTCACTGGTCAGGCTAGAGATCCTGACAAAGGTAGATTCTCACATCTGCAATGACCTCTAAGAACCTGCAGTTAGAAAAATTAATTCACTTTTTTTATGGATCAGGACATTTGTACATCAGCTGTTTTGTCCTGGTTTTTGGTTTTGCTTGGTTTTGTTGTTGTTAAGTTCTTGAAGACAGTAAATGTAAAGAACATACTCAGGCCAATTGGGTAAATTTCAGAATGCTCTGTTGTCTTGACTTCGTCTAAAAATGTGCTTGACCATATCAGTAGACCATATCAGTATTCTAGCCTTTCCCTTCTCCCTTTCATTCCTTTTTATTACTGATGTTGTATGTTACTATTTATATTATCTACTAACTATTATACAAGTCCTATTATCTCCATTATCGTCTATGTATGTGTCCTCTTTGCGTCACATATATTGTTTAGAGGGACTGACCAAGATTTTTTTCTAGATTGCAAACCAAGCTGCTATGTTGCAAACTTGAGTTAGCAATGCAGATATACTAGCATAACTGAGATGGTTTAGCTGAATATGACAATGTTGCTAAGTGTTTCAGGTTTGTACTTAAATTAGTTCAGTTACCAACAGAAGTAGATTGTTAATGCAAATTGAGGCAGTGAAGTCTTAAGGGTTTGGTTTGGTTTTGTTTTCTTTTTCCTTCTTTCTAACTAAAACCTTGTGGAAATTCAACTTTTGCTTTTAATAAATAAATAAACATTTTCAGGTTACAAGCATTTTAAGAAGACAGGTGCAAAAATAAGTAGTAGTGTGTCATAGAATCCCAGACTGAGGTCAGAAGCACCTCTGGGTTCATCTGGTCCAACTCCTCTTCAAGCAGTCACACCCAGAGCACATTACCTAGAACCAACACAGCACCGTGTTCACAGAATTGACAGTACAGTTTTCCATAGTGATATTTTTAAACATTAAAATACACACACACACACACACACACAAAACCAGTTCACCAAAATTTTATTTTGCTGTATTCGCTACACTGAAATCCAACCTCCCCAGAATTCTGTAAAGAGATCAATTTATTACTCTCCCTGTTGAATGTGCCTTCATGTGGACCTTTCCCCCCACCCCCCCTCTATTTATGCAGCCAACTCTCATCACACTGTTGTATTTTTTGTTGAAATTATTTCATCAGGAAATGATTTCAGTCAGGAGTGATTTCATCTGCACTCATCTTAGCAAAAATTACAACGGTACGTTCTACGGTTTAAAGGTTTGATTTATTAATTTGTTCCATCAGTTAAAAAAAAAAAAAAAAAGAGGGGGAGGGGGAATAAATAAACCCAAAGCAATAACTATTATAAGATTATCCTTAATCCAACAACAATTTAAAAAGCTAAAATATTCATGAATATATGCAGCTAATTACAGTGTGGTAAGTTGTTTACAAAATGCAGGTAGGGTACTTACCTATCAGAAAACACACGTATGTTTATATCTTTCCAGCTTACAATTATTGCTGAGTACTTCATTAAAATTCCAGGCAGTATTCAGGCATGAATTATAATGTCATCCTGAATTGCTACTATAGCAGTACCAACAGTGTCCAAAAATAAGCACGTGTACGTGCTGCTACAAGCATTTTTCACTTAGGAATGGTCAACTTAGCAGTTAAATCTTACCTTCTTCCAAAACTGCTTTGGTGTTTATTTATTTATTTATTTAGCCACATCCTCGGGCAAATGAGAAATAGTAGTTCTATTTCTTTTGCAAGCTTCAACTGCATCTTCTCTGTGTATATTTTATGTTCAAGCTTTGCACGTCAGAACATTTACCTGCACAATTTAATTGCACAATGGAAATCCACTCAATCAGTTTTCAACTTAATGCTGTGCAAAATCTCATTATTACTTTTCAGAAAACAGCTCTAATCACAAGTTTGGTCTCAGGGATTTATTTTTGTCATTGTTGTGTTTTTTTTTCCCCTCTCATTTCCAACAGTGAACAAAGAGCAATTTCTCTGCATTGCAAACATACTTAATGCATAGCCTATGAGTAGCCAGAGCACCTGAGTAGTATTATGCAATTATTTTGAAGAGTGATGAATGATAAGTCCAGATCCAAAAGCCACAGCTAAGAAGGCCTATCTTCAAATATGAAGACTCAATGAGTGAAAATGGAATAATGAAATATTAAGTAATTGAATAAAGTGCATTAATGTTCAGACCAGTAGTTGCTATCTTACTGATGAAATTCTAACCCCTTCTTCATCTCCTAAGTGGATGACTATGTATTTGTTATGGACAGTCCGCCTTGGTGAAAATTTGGCTCTGGCATACTTCAGTGTAACAGATATCCCACCATAATACATAATTCTTGCTTTAGCCTGTCATTAAAAATACAAATTCCTGTTAAGTTCTAACACTTAATACTCTGCATTTTGGCAACCAGCTACATGTCCCATAGACGTAATTAAAACTTATGTACCATTCTTCCTATGCATTCTTACATGCTACAGAATTTTAACATATAACAGCTACATTTGTTATGCTGGCCAGTTATATAAAACACTTTGGGCCTTCTAGCACAATGCAGTAATTCTTCAGGCATCTTTGCTTTAAATAGCTTACATAAGATAGTAATTCTAACAATTGAAATACAACAGAAAATTACAAATGCAGAATGTTTCCTCTCCTCAGTCATATTAAATCTGTAACATTTTTGTTTTATTAATATATTTATTTTCTTTGTTCCCTTTGGCTGAGCCACCTGTCAATTGCATCCTCATATTTTTTTGGTTCCTTTAACCAGTCTTGGTGCCATCTAAGGTTGGCAATAACGTTTGAGTAATTCTGGCCCAAACTTTGTTTCCAGCTGATAAACTGCTTTTTGTTATAGTTCTGAACAGTTGAAGAAACCTTTGGATAGTTCACTATTGAGCGAAGTATTTTGTCCAAGGATTGTACAGTTTCTGGGAATTTTATGGCAACATTTGTCAGCTCATCTGGATCAGCAGAAAGGTCTGGAACAAGCAAAAAAGGCAGTTAAGGGTCAATTTGCATTTAAATAAACTAACTATCAGTTAGGACACAAGAATTATAACATACCAAACAATTGTGGAGGCACTGAAACACCATCCGAGTACGTGATATACTTCCATTGATCAGTTCGAAGCATGTATGTGGAAGCATTCACATTGCAGCCATGGAACTCACTCAGCACCCATGACGGCCGAGGCCCTCTGCGTGGCACTTCATCCTCCGCCTTTTCAAGCAGCAGGGGCAAAAGAGAATATCCACTGAGGTTCTGCAGGACAGGAATTCTTGCTAGATCTAAGCAAAGATACACATATTCAAAGTTCCACTGCAGGTACAACAATGAACATAATGCTACATGTCTCTGAAAATATACTGTAATAAACTAGATATTGCTAGAACAGAGCAACCCCAAAATATGCAAATAACAACATATCTTTAAGAAACCTTCTGACTTCAGTTGCTCACCACCAAGACCAGAAGCAGTATCAGCTCTATCTAGGTCAATCTTTAAAACATTTGTTAAAACTGATATCTGTAGCATCCAGTGACAGGTTCTGCTTTTTTATTTTTTATGCCCTTTCCATTCTCTGACCACCTCAGACTGATGCAGCATGAACGAACCCAACAAGATCCATACCCCTCAACCTGCCTGGTCTAACACTTGCTGGTGCTTACCTCCTAACCAGCATTTCTCATCTATGTCTAGAAAAATACTGTGCAAAAGGTGGTCATTATAGTTATCACATACATATAACTGGTGGAGAAACTCAGGAATAGGGACACTTGGTAGGGCTGGAGATAAAGATGGTATCAGAGGTGGTTTTGATACAGTGCACATATTGAAAATATACAAGATGACTCTATAGCCTACTACAGATGCTCTATAGCCTACTGGAAGATCATCTAGCTTGGATAGGCCCCTTGGTATAAAATTACATCAGAAATATCTCTAGCTTCCAAAGATGTGGGCTGTGTTAAGAAGTTGTAAACATCTCTTAAAGACATTCTGAAAAGTACAGCTGAGAATCTCATCCATGTTGCCTCAGAATTTCCTAAAAAAGGAGTGTGACTATAATGGTATTTTTAATTACCCTAGTGAACACACATTCAAAATTCAATATATTTCATTTCACAGAGGATTCCATTCCATGCTGAGTTGTGTCTAATATTCTTACAGTGATACTCAGCAATATAGATTATCCACAGGTGAGTTTTTCCTTCATCAACACCTATCTTCTCTCTTCTCTTTTGTTCCTACAGCACAGACACCTGTCAGTAATCTGTAGTTCTTTCTCCAGAGAATAAAAAGGGCTGCATCTGACCAAGCAGTAGGAAGACTGTAACATTACAAACCTAGTACATCTAGTGTGGGGGCTAAAACCTGAACAAATGAATGCTTAATCTGAAGAAAACAAAAGACAGGTATAAGCCTTTCTCATCCCTCATCCTAAATTAGTAACAGTATTATCAGTATTACTGCATTCTCCAAGTGCAAGAAATGTTCTGGCTGGCATTTTCAATACCTCCTGCTTTACAGGATGTTCAAAAGTACTTCTATATAAACCAACAAAGCTAGTGCTGTCTGGTGGAAAGCTTAGGCTATGTCCTGTAAAGAAAAGACAAGGGTTGGTGCACTTCTGGGTTAATTACCTGAATCACACAGAATCTGTTGGGATGAACCCTACGTACCACACATGATATAGGGCGCACCTAATCTCCAAGTAAATCTTCAGAGAGACTACAGCCTTGAGACAATGCAAAGCACAGAGATGACAATTATGAAGAAAAAGACTTGAAATCTGATTTCTCAATAGTTTGCAGCAGTACTCAGCTTGAAGAGACAACAGAAGATAGAGATGATTCTTCATACTTTCATATTCATCTTGATTTATCTGGCTTTTTTGATATTCAGATTACAGGAAGAAGAAACTGCCAGAACAGAAGGAAAGAACTAATAAGCACAGGGTTCTACAGGAAAATAACAGACAAAGAGCAGGAAAAAGGGATGACAAACCACCTGACTAATGACATTATTTGTGGAAAAAGCACAAAAAAAAGAAGTGAACTCTTCAAGTAGGGAACTGCAACTTCTGTCTGAGTGTATCTGGCATAGACTTCTTTATACAGATTCAGTTTCAGAATTTGGTAGAGAAAAAAAAGAAAACTTCTCAGGTTATATGTTATTTTCATCTAGTTAAGTGTTTGCAAAGTTTTGAGAAGAGACAAGCAGATAAGTATATTTTGTTCTGTTTATAAAAAATCCACTGAAGGTAATGCAGAAAAGGATTTTCTCTGGCTTTTACTGCTAGAAATACAGTATAATCTTTTGCCCCACATTCTCTCAGGCAACTGCAGCCTGTATCTGATACTTTTTAAATAAAGGGCTTTGCTGAGTGCTTTGAAAAAAACATTTATTTCTAATCAGTAGCCTAAAACATCCTAGATAAAGCCTGAAATGGTAACTAACATTCAGTTCCAAAAAGATTCACATCTTGTCTGATACCTGTGATAGAACAGGTAACAGGTCAAAAATTCACTCCTAGAAGTAACTTAATGAGAATCCTTTTCAATTGGTTCTTTGCTCCATAAAGAATATCTCCATATTGAAGAAGATAAGCGTGGATATGCAATATCATACCTTACTATACTCACCCATATTAATTGAACATTTCCTGTACAAGTCTATACTAAGTTTCTCCCAGTCGACATTTTATAAAGGGAATTCCTTTGACAACATAATGAAACTGCTATTCTTTTGGGTATAATCCCCCTTCTGGATGCATTCTAATTTCTATAGTGAACTAACTGTTCAATATGAAGGCTAGCAAGGATTACTCATATCTAAATTGTGTGTGACTACTTTGTATCTCCCAATACTTTTTTTAAACAAATAATCCCACAAATCCCACATAAAATCATTTTTGTGAGAACTGTGAGAACAACAGTAACAGTATAAAGGAAAATCATCAATTCCTTTATTTGATTTTTATGCACTTTTCTTGCATTTTATATTAAGTCCATGCATATGCTCCCTCCATAATTCACCACTTCCTGTTCTGTTACTACACTGTTTCACCAAGTGGAGACATAATTCTGACTATGATGCAAATACACAATAATAACTTAGTAACTTAGTTATAGTTACAGTAACTTAAAAAAAAAAAAAAAAGAATCATTTTAAATGACTTAACTCACCAAGCATAGTAGGATATATATCCACTAGAGAGACCACAGCTGATACTTGCTGCTGTTTTCTTATGCCTGGGCCCATAACGAGAAGAGGAACATGAGAACTTCCTTCATACATGCTCATTTTATAGAACTGACGGTGTTCCATAGCAAGTTCCCCATGATCCGAAGTGAACATAATGATCGTTTTTTTAAGAAGATCAGTATCTTGCAGAGCTGAAATAATCTCACCTGCAACAAGAAAAAAGGTTTCAAAAAGATAGGTTAAATACTCTTCGAACTTCTGTACCTACACTGTGGCATGCAAATTCCAAATAATTCTATTCAAAGGCTTAGGAAATCCTATCTCTACCAGAGGAGACAGAATTCAAAGCATCCAGCCCAGAACAATACTCAGCAGTATGCAAGTTGCAGAAGTCAGGCTCCCAGTGCAGCCTGGAAGGGCACTAAACAACCACAAGGATATCAAAGAGCAACGATGCACTACAGGATGAGATGTGTTTTTGCTATCACAACTAATAGTCAGCTTTGAGACAGAAGTAACTCCTCACAGTATGCACCTCATCAGTAAGTGTCTCTCCAGCATGTGCCTACAAGGACCTCTTGTGCAGACTTCTGTGCAAGGGAGACATGGACAAAACCAGTGAAATCAGCAATTAAGCAAAGCATTTGCACCTTGTTAACATTCAAACATTAAGGTGATTCTTGTTTAAACAGGCTAGTTAAAAACTTAAAATACATTACAAAGTTAGAGTACAGCTCAGTTACTTCCCCAGCTGGGCAACACCTTTATTGCCTGAAGTCCCTGTTGATCTCCTTCCTTTCATAAAATGTGAAACAGTAATTCCATGCCTTTTAAATTACTTAATCATTGTCAAATTACAAAAAAAAAATATTCCTTGCTTATTCATAAATTTCATATTAGAAGGCAAGAAAATTCTTGTTCATTCATTGTCACTATTCAAATTAAGAAATAAAATGCCCTAAACTATGATCACGTTGCATTGTAATTGTTGTTCACATACATCTTCCCATAAAGTAGGAAGAACTCCATCTGCTTAATTCATTCTTTCATCTTCTTCATTTTCTATAATGTGGTACTAAGGAAGCTTTCAAAGCCAACTTTATTGCTTAATTTGTGATTAGTAGTTGTCATTGAATCCAGACTCTTGAAATCAATCTCCAGGCAAAGTGCTTACAATCTCAAAGTTCTGTTTCCTTCTGTATTTCTGTTTTTGCAGTTATCACTTAAGAAAAGAATACTTATTTCCCTTTGCACATGCGCCCAACAAAGCTTTGCTGTACCAATTTAGCTTCTACTGATTCATTGATGGGCCTTGTTAGTACTTTTCAGAACGAAATCACCTGTCAATACCCTTACAATCTATCCAGTTACTTACTAAATAGATTGATTAAGCAACACCTATGCAACTTATACCTAGATCTGAATTGTATGGCTCTGTTTTATTTTTCCAGAAGACTGGCTCTATCAGCATTTTATTTGAAATTTCTGTAAAAAAAATAGAACAAGAAAACCCACTGTCTTATGAAGCTTTACCTACCAAGCATAGCATCTGTCTCTGCACACATAGCATAATAAAATGCTCTAATTCTTCTCACTTCTTGCTTCGTAAACTCTCCCGTACAATTCTTGGTGTAAGATGAATAATAGTCTACTGGATGCATCTCTGAAAGTGCAGTCCATGTGGGAATTTTAATAGCTTCATATTTTACCTAAAAATAAAGAGGAAAGTAACATTACAAGCTGAATTAAACAATTTAAAGGGGAAAAAAAAAAGGTTCAATTCAAAACTCTTTACCATATTTGTCAGTTCACAATCTGTAGTCTTTGAGACATCAGCAGCTTATATGTTACATGGTGCTGCTATTTCGTCCATACTTTCACAGGTATTGAGTCAATTAGTTATAAAAGAGCTATAAAAATCAGCTACAAATGAAGGCCAGGACTCAGAAATATGTGCTTTTCCAGCTTGTACCATTTTTAAGAGTGAGACATACTTTGGATTGATTTTCTAGACTTGTACGCTAAAGGAATTATGGAAGCATCAGCACGGCATCTGATTAAATTTAAGATAACTATATACAACATATATCAAAAAGATTGGGTGTTATGTGCACCTACAGACCAGTACAGAAATTTGTACTTGGTCTAGGAAGGTCATCAGAAAAGTGGATAAGAAGTACTGGCATCTTGATAAAAAAAATCTTCAATACGTTAGTCCAATTCGCTAATACATTTCATTTATTTCTACAGATATTAAGCCATTTAGTTATAAAGAGGCACTGAAGCTAAAAGAAGGAGCTGATACATTACACACAGTGCTAGATCTATATATTCTGCTAGTTCTGCACACATGGACAGTTAACAGAAAAGAGACTTCTGTTTCATAAAATCTCTGACTATATTACTGACAGACCAGCTATATCAATTAAATGTGTTTCTAGCTGTTGAAGTTCATACTTATTGATTCAGTGATAACAAAGCTTTTCATTACAGGAAAACAAAATTATTTTAGTTCATCAAAAGTCCAACATCTTATCCAAGCACTACTTACTGTGTACTGAAATATCAAATCTGGATCTGACCTGAGATATTACAAGGAATAAGACACATTTCATAATAAAGTTATGAACAAATTTAGATTTAACTTTGACCTACACTTACCTTTTCAAGCCAATATGGAGATGTTAAAAATGTAGAGGATCCAAAATTTTCTCCTGCATAAGGTGACGGATATGGATGTGGCAAATTCAGCCCCAGGTAAAGAGCAAATGGTTGGGTGAGGTTAACGGCTTCTTTCTTTATCCAAGTCACTGCTTTGTCAGTAACCTGCCAATCAGTTTTCATCACTCTCACATGCCTCCTGTCACCAGTAAGATTTACCTTGGGTCTTCCTTCTTGCCGGAGCAGGAATTCAACATCTCTAGTCCAGGCTTCCACACGGTTACTAAGAATACAGACACAAGATATATGCACCCAGGGGAAAGTGTTTTCTTCACTTTCTCTCCATGTGAAAAGATGAGTTTCTCCCTAACTTCTCCTACATTTGTAGCTGCCATCTCCTTTTAATTTCTACATAAAGGAAAATTGTTTTTAACTTAGTCTATGGCTATTTTATACCTATTTTATATTCACAGCTTTAGTCACTCTCTTCTGCTTCTCAACCTTTTTTCTTTTTTATTAAAACTCAATTTCAGAATGGTTCTTCTTCCTATTTCAACAGAAAAAAAAATAAAGTTAGAAATAGTTTCTCCATCTTGCTGACCCTGATCTACTTTCTGTCATCTATTCATACACAATTCATCTGATAAGCAGGGCCTTAGATTTTTCTTATTTAAAAAAGTTCTGTGAGATGTGACTTAGCTGGAGCAGGCACCTTCAAAAGCCACATTCTGCTTAAGGAACATTATCATTTACAACAAAAATCTGTAAGAGCATTTTATCTTGTACTACTGCTTTTGACATCCAGAACAACTACTTAGAATTATCTGTAACTATATTTTTTAATTAAGCCTTTGTTTAGGTTCACACACACTTTCAAGCTGAAAGCCCTAATCGAACTACTTAGGGAAGTCATATTTGATAAAGAGTTAAAGAGTAAAATCAGATGTGGGGAGAGGAGTAGTGTCTGTGTCAAATTGCATACAATACCATAATGCTAACATATAGAGAAAAACATACTGTATAGGCCAGATTGGTATCTAATCTGAATGAGGATAGGATCAAGGTAAAAACAAAAACAGAAAAAGCGAGCAAACAAACAAAAAATATCAACCCCAAACCCTCAGACCAATTCTCTGGAACAACACAGAAGATTTTTTAGACACCCAAGACTGATCCTCAGGCATAAGAGGAGAAAAAGATAAGCCAGAAATAAGAACCTTCAGAAAACCTGGTAGAGGAGTGAAAAAGGGAGCAATGCAAAATTCAGTCCCTGAATGTAAAATGAAAGTGCAAGAGCTAAACAGGTAATTATTTTAAAACTTCAGAAATAAATTCTGATTTCCAATACTAACAGTGAGAATGAAGAGGGATCATACCTCCTTTACCAGGAGACTGTACTCAGTCATAGACGTTTGCCAGACTACTCACAACTGTCTATGTTACAGAAGGAACATCCATCTGATTACCTCACTGAATGATGTCCAGAAGTATAATCCAATTTCCCATACTTCTGTGTGTAGTAGCCATGCTTCTGCATGAGATCCATCCACGTTACATAATCTGGATCTAGACCTTTGAAGTTATTCCATGATTCTGTTAAGTGAGTGAAAAGACCACTCCACATTGCTGGAAAATAAAATGAGACATGGTCTGTGAAGAGTAAAGATATTTCCTAACTAAAACTAAGTTGACTATACTTGAGAATGGATCTTATTATTTCAGTGATTAAAAAAACATCCAACTGTGACCCAGTTGAGCGGGAATATAAAACGTTACTCTTCTGAATCTTATTTTCATCATCGATATGAACATCTATTAAAATAATCCCCAGAATGACAAAGCAAGGTCCCATCTTGCAATGCACTATGAATTGACTAAATCAAGCTTTTCTGTACATCATGGAATGTTCTTATGCATTGCAGAAATAAAATGTCACAGTAGTGCAGAACCTGATGAAACATGAATGTGTACTCCAAAGCATTATCTCCCCTCATTTCAACTAGATTTTAGTGTTAATATTAGGTACATTTGTGAAGAGAATTAGAGTACGCTATATTTATAAATACTACATGCCCTCAGTTTTATCCTTTTCATGTAATCTACTTCACTACCAGCTGTAGAAACAGAGACAGATTCTGAAAAAGGGAACAGAAAGAAATGAGACTAACGTAAGATTGTAAAAGAACTATAAGAACAGTTCTTATTAGCTAGTTGTCCTCTTTCTTTGAGGCCTGTCAAGAATCATTTGCTCTTCTCCATGCCAATTTAGGGCCAAAGGTCAACCCTAAAGCAGAATGAAGCTCTTCTTCTAAGCAACAAAAAATTCACTAACACTAAAACCCAATAACACCATATCATATATATATCATATATATGCCCTCACTCTCCCCACCCACTGCCCACAGCAATGGCTTAGATCACACCCAGTTTGTTCCTTTCCTCCTAGTACAGTCCCTGACTTCTCCACTGCAGATGCATCCTCAGTTCTCTGCAGGACTCCAAGCTACTGGTTAAACAAGAGAAGCCCTCTGGTTCAGAACTGCAGTTGTGATGACCAACCAATGTCCCTGATAATGCTGATGGACAATCTGAAGTGCCAAACAAAGTTGATGATCTGTTGGATTCATGATGCAGCCCCTTACTTACTGTGAGCACTAGCTGCTATCTTCACAACATTTATTAAAATTAAATAAATTAACATGAGAATATTGTTCTCAGCAATCAGCAGTCAAAAGTAAGAAAACAGGATCGAGAGCATGCTTATGTAATCTCAAATCACTTACAACTTGACCTTGAGAAACAGAAGGAGTAACTAGGTTCTTAAGAAATGGAATACAGCAGTAAGCTTGGCAGCCTGTGTCTGCTGCAGGCAGGACAGGATGCTCCTTCCAATTTACAGCTATAACAGTGCTGTAGATGCTATTTCATTTATATAATTTCTGGAGGGTCTTTGCAACAACTGAGAAGGCTAGAACCACTTTGAGATGTAACCTTTGATTTAAGAATATAGCTTCCTTCTGACTTCCCAACTTCTAAATTCTGCAAATGGGAAGCTGCATATGGGACAGATTGCAGCAAGTAAAGAATACTTAAGTATGTAACTAAAGATGCTAAAGGATATATCATGTATTTAATGGCCTTAGGAATAAATGTAAAGTGCACAAGAAACAGGGAAAAAAAAAAAAAAAAGGATCATCATCAAAACACTGTATAAATTTCAGGTACTACCAAAGAAAATTAATTGGTCTAACTGAGAAGAACACAGCAAAGCTCCCCTAATCTCAAGGCTTTGAAAGTGCCATACATTTAAATTGACATAAGCAAGTATTAATCACTTGCATTTATCTGTTTCTCCTGGTCCTACCTGCACGAGAAGGACAACAAATTGGAGAGTTGGTATAGGCATTGAGAAAGACAGAGCCGTGCCTTTTCATAAAATTTATGAAAGGCAAATCCACAGTCTGATTTCCTGGATAAAATGTCAAACGCCCATCCTGCAGTCAAATAGAATAACAGCATATAAGCACCACTGTCTCAAATTATTGCCTGCAGGAATTTATAATTTATTAACCTGAACATGTTACTCAGATGCAGCTGATTGTAAAATAAATTGCCAAGGGGGGATCAGAACGTTTGGAGAAAAAAATCATTAGAATATTATGAAAGCTGGTGTTGTCACAATTGTAATAATAAGCAAAATAAAGCCAGGGGAGCTAAAGTTAAAAACAACAACAACAAACCAACTATTGCTTCCTCTTTGAAGTCACAAGTGTCTTAAGAAGGGTTTTGAAGATGGATATCATATTTTACATATAGTTAGGAAGAATTATTCCACGAATGGCAGGCAACATGCAACTGTGCAACCAAGGACCGCAGAGCACAGGAGCTGAGGGGAGGCCTCATGGCGGCTGCAGTTCCTCACAGGGAGCGGAGGACAGCGCCGAGCCCTGCTCTCTGGGGATAGCAGTACTGGCTTGTCCTGGGCGAAGGACCGAAGGCAGCACTGTGCGACGGGGGGTAGCACCGAGCACAGCCATCATCACACCGGGAACTTGGCCACAAGTTCGGCGTAAACGTGAAACGCCCCGCAGAGCCGCGGCTACTCACGAAGGAGTCGCAGGCCACCAGCAGCACGTTGGGCCGGGAGGAATGCCTCGGCGGCCTCGGCGCTGCGCAGTACGCGGCACCCACGAGGAGAAGCCCCCGCAGCAACAGCAGCGGCCCGCCACTCCCCATCGTCCTGCAGACGGCCGCTCTGGGCGTGGAAGGCGGCAGAACTACGGCTCCCAGCATGCCCCGGGGCGGGCGGTGGGCGGGACGCGTCCGCAAGCTGACGTGGTGGAGGAGTGCGCATGCGCGTTGGCGGCGGATGCAGGGCTGTGAGGTGAGGCGCGGCTAGGTGCGGGGCGCGTCCCTTCACGGCCGTTCTGCGTCCGGGTGCGGGAGCGAGGCACTCTCCGAGGTATCGAGGGGAGGTTACGTTGTTTCTCGGTTCTATGTAGGAGGACATGGAGCCCAGGCGTGAGCACTCCCGGCGTTTTTATGGTTGCGATGACTGAGGAGCCCGGCCTTTCTCAGGAAGCTGTCTTTCTCTCCAGGAGCTGTTGAGTGATGTGAGTGTGACAGGTTTGCTTTGAATTATTTTGTCACCCTGAGGGAGTCGCACATCAGCCGCCTTTCCTAGCCCTCACATTATTAGTATGTTTCCAGGCCCATAGTCTGTCTTTTGCTCTTTGGCCTCTGAACGCTGCTTTTCCATCTTTTCGGCCTCTTTCAGTGCCTCACCGGCAGCGTTGTACCTCCATTGCATCCCATTTGGCCAGTTTTATGATGTTTTGGAAGTTTGTTGTAGGTTAAATATGAAACATATGAATCCAACTAGTATATAATTGTGGCGGGCTTTACAAGGAGGAGTTCTTCCTTGTCCTTTAAAGCTGCTTCATTCTCTGTGCAGCTGCAGTGGGAAGCAGGGTCTGTCCTAATTGTGTGAGAAGGAATAGGAGCATTGCAGGTCCTGCATGAGTGTTGGTGTTGTACTGAGTGTCATCCTGCTACAGATGGTGAGCAGGAAAATCTCAGCTTCTTAGGAACCCCTTGGGAGCATGTCCAGTGCTCACTGCTTAAGAGAAGCTGCGTGCTGTGTCCTTTGTAGTATGAATCACATAATGATTTGGGTTGGAAAGACCATCCGGTTCCAGTCCTAGTGGCTGCCACCCACCAGACCAGGCTGCCCAGGACAATGTCCAATTTGGTCTTGAGCACCTCCAGGGATGGTGTATCCACAGCTTCTCCGGGCAGCCTGTGTCTCACCACCATCGTGCTGACATTCCAGCAATCTAACTAAGGTGACTGTCATATAACACCTCTCATCCAATTTAAAATTATCACAGAATGAAATTTGAGTTAAGATTTAAGATGAATACTTCGTATCATGTAACTCTTTGGAATATTAACATAATCCTGCGTAGGAGCTAAGCGTAAATAATTAACTTTAACCAAGTTGTTTGTTTCTTCATTTTTTTAGGGAATTGATCTTTCAATATGTGTTTCGGCATGTTGCAATATAGTTCCCTGTTTGAAATGCTTTCTTTATGCTGTTATGGTAGGTCATAAGTAGTGTTTTTAGTTCATTATGTCTCTCTTTGATAACTAAGTACGTGTTGTTTTTACTTAGCAGCAACAATGTCAAATAAGGAGGTGAAGGCAGCATTGAAGAGCGCTAGAGAAGCCATAAGAAATAAGGAATATAAGGAAGCCCTAAAGCACTGCAAGGTAATTATTATTTCATTGGTAATTAGTAATTTTTGCACTTCTTGGGTTTGTTGTTCCCATACACCTAGAACTGTACAGTTACACTGAGTGACACGTCTCATTGATGTAAGAGTTGAGATTGATTATACAAATGAATTTCTATTTTCTTTTGCTTTAGCATTTGCTTACATATGTATATGAGAACATTAAGTCTATAATAGTGATGATCAAAATTCATTTATTATCTAGACCTCAAGAAGAAACCTTTAGTTGCTAAGCTGTAGCTATGTTAACTGGCAGAACAGTTCAGATATGAAAGCTTTTGTGGCATGAAGAGCTGAAGTTGTTAATCTTAACCTTTTCCAAAAAATGAGCTAGTTTCTGGTATCAACTATGAAGAATTAACCAAATTTTAAGAGAAAACTCAGTGCATGAATCAGTAAGATGTGTCTCATTCATCAGTTTCACCAGAAAAAAATGTCTATTTCTAGGCAGTCTTGAAGCAAGAAAAGAATAACTACAATGCTTGGGTATTTATTGGCCTGGCAGCTGCTGAGTTAGAGCAACCTGATCAGGCCAAAGGAGCATATAAGAAGGCTATTGAACTTGAACCAAACCAGTTACTGGCATGGCAGGTAAGTATATGTCCAGATGCACTTGTTTTTTCCATGAAAAGTGTTACTGTGGAGTTAAACCTGGGGAGAAAGCAAAACTTCATTGTGTTTACTTCAAGCACTTAACTGTTCTGAAGCTTTGCAGTAGCGGAAGCATTGTGTGTGTCTGAGTTAAAGACTTCACGTGTGCAGCAGAGTGAATTTTAGTTCCAGAATATTAAGTTTCAGTATACCTAAGTAGACAAGAGAGCAGTGAAACACTCCAGGGAGAATGTGAATTAAGACACATAGCCAGTTCATCTGTGCTCTGAAATATTATACATATTGTCTCCAACCCTGTGATTCTGTGATTCTATGATTGTTAGTTGCCTAGCAGTCATATTCTGGCCTTCTGTTACAATCCAAGGTGGTATGATGCTTAGATAGAACATTTATCATATGACTTAGTGTGCTTTGTATATAGTATTTCTTGCAGAAAAGATCATTTAACATTTACAAGTTTCAAATAGTTTTCAGTATTAGAACAGGAAGTGAGGAAAGCTTTTCATGTAAAATAGATAGAAAGATCTCAACTAAGATTTTGCTCATGGGCTAACATATTAGCCCATGGAGGTGGGGAGGATATTTACATACATATATATTTTTCTTTGACAGAACTTGCAATGTAAATTTAACCCGTAATTGCAGACATCAAATGTTGTTATCCGTAATTAATATATATACATAAAATACATATATATTTATTTAACAGGGATTAGCAAATCTATATGAGAAATCCAACCAACCAGATGTCCAAGGAGACTTAGGAGATGTATACCAAAAGCTCTTGGAACTCTATGAAAGGTGAAGTGTATTGAATACCATAATTGAGTCTAAGGTTTTTTATTCAGTGAAGTTACCACTGGATAAAGTGCATGTTACTTAGTTTTACTGTATCCATACAAGGTTATTGTTTCTATCCCTTTTGACAGGGAAGAAACTTTTGTAATGGTTGCAGCTGAGTTGCAGTTTTGAAAATTATGTTATCTTTTGTCCTCTATTTAAGCTCACTGCCTTAAAGCACATTGCAGGGACGATTCCAAACCTGCATTAATGAGTAGGCTTACCTTCACTCCTCTAAGATCACAGTCTATGTCAGCCTGCTCCTATAGATACTCAACTGTCACTGTAGTTTGCTGGAGTGTTACATTTGTTTTCTGAATTTGAAAGTAGTTCAAAAAGAAAAGCCCAGTCCTTAAAGTAATTGTTTATCCAAAGCAACAATAAGTAAAAGTTTTAAGGCAGTTTGTAGTATTTGTTCTAAATATTTGTTTGTCAACCTGTGAAGTTACAAAAATCTTATTTGACAGAATTGGAAAGTTGTATCGCTATTTAATGGAAAGCTCTGCTTTTTTTTTATTTTCTTTTTTCTAGTGGAGACAAGCAGAAATGGTGTGATGTATGCAACAAGCTGGTAGAACTATATTGCCAAGGAAATAAGTACTTAGAGGTAGGTGACTAATGTAATTTCTCTCTTCTGATTGGAAGGGAATTTCTTGTTAGAACTAAGTACTCACAATCAAGGAATCTGTAGTTTTTTGGACCACTTACTACTGAAGATCTCTTCTTGGACCACAGCTAGGGAGAACTGATTTTTTTACTATGTTATTCTTTTTTTTTCCCCTGCATAACAGGCTTGGATGGAACCTTTTAAGTTGACAAAACTTGAAAAAAAATATTGGTATATAGACTGAAAGGATGCAACCTCATTTTTCTGTTTTATTTCTAGAAGTCCAGTGTGATCCCAAAAGCATATTTGCTCGTGGTATCTCAGAGGCCTTTGCCTGTCTTGGCCAGTTGTACGTAATTGTGTATCTTGTCTCTGGCGGGATCTTTCTCTCCTAGGCTGTTCCTTCATGCCAGAGGGTGAGGTGGAATTTATATACGCCACAGGCCTAAGTGCCACTCTCGTGCACAAAAGTAAGGACATGCAAAGCTGCTTTGGGGCATCAAAAGGTAATCCCCACCTGGCAGCAGTCTTAAAGTCCTTGTCTGCATGATTGCTGCAGAAATAATAATTTTGTCAGATTACCACGAGGTGGAGCTGTTTAATGCCTGTACAGTTCAACAGTAGCTTTGCCTGCAGCCTCTATAGTTGATATTACGGAATACTTCTTGCAGTCATGCTTTTTCTGTCTTATTGTCGAGTTCAAGGCTATTCATTAACTTCAGAGTTTCTTTACATACCTTTCTTCACAAGTTTTTGAAAGTAAATTAAGTGACACATGTAATATACAAAAGCGGACTTGTTCGATGTAGGACAGGAAGCCACAAATTAGGTGTGAGAGTCCTTCTTTCTCCGTCTTGCACACTGGAACTTCAGTATGTGTTTTTTTTTGTACCGCCATAGTTCTGACAAGGCTTCAATTTATCTATGAGAGGCCATTGGAGGTCTGTTTAAGTCTGTTTTTACTGCTAGTTTCCTCCAGGGACCAGTCAGAATTCATACTCTCGATGTTACCGTTCTTACTGATCTTGGAAGCTAGGCAGGTCTGAAGATAATGTTTTGGAAGCTGTTACTGCTCTAATCAGAAAGAGGGCAGGTAACTCTAGGCAATCGCTTTCTATGTCACCCTGTTGTCTACCCTACTATGGTAGAAAGCAGACTCCTTCTGTCTTGCTCCTAGTCATGATCTACTATTTTGCTCACGCCTAATCCTGTTCACAGCATGCTGCCTTTCAGTGTGTATGGTAGATAATATAGGAAGGACTTTGCCAACACCTGTATTTCAAGGCGTAGTTTTCTTTAACATAAGTCTTACTTAGTGTGGGTCATTATCTGCCACTGTTCCCACTGTGTGCTACAGTCTGGCATTCACTTTGCCTTCTACAATGTATCTGTAACTCCTCTCTAATACTGAAAGCTCATTTTTCTCCATCTACTCCTTGATTTCTTGGTCTGCTTGGTACTGGGCTTTCTTTATAACAAAGCAGGTCAGAATAGCTTTAATTCCTCCCTTTTCCATGGGTGGCTTAGGCTGACTGCACTGTTATTTAAATTTTTCAAGGAACAATACATGTATTTTTTTGCAATGGAGTACTATGTAAATGTAAGTGAGTGTAGTTATGGAAGTAATCCAGTAATATAACAGTATCTTCTGCAACAGTGTTCCATTGGTCCTTTCTTCGGAGAGAACTGAAATTTATTGCTTAGAGTTAGCGGTATCAGGTGTCCAGTTTAAACAGTTACAACATAGTTCATTTGTTTCCGGTTGACAGGCAGCAGAATTATGGCAGAAACTAACAGAAGTAAAAAAGGAAGGAGGTGCAGAAAAGGCGGAACTTCATCGGCTTTGGAAGAGGATGATCCAGTTACTGGGAGACAATGTACAGTACCAGGATAATAAGACTGCACAATTGGTAAAGTTTCTCAATCCCCTTCATCTTACATTTCTGTACATTGTGCTGCTAGATTTCAGAGGAAGCCTTAGAAAACAAAAATCATGTTACGTTTTCTCATGGATGTTGAGTGATACTAAGCTTTCCATGAAAAGGTAGGCGATTTCACCATCTGTCAGAAACAGTGAAGATGCAACCACCCAAAATGGTGGAACAGAGCATTCAGATCCAAACTGTTTTCCCAAACAGTTCCTCATTAACCTCCTCAGTTTTGTGGGGGCCTAGGTTTGCACTGTAATGTCATCACATGCATTATTATGCATGATGCATAATATGACTGATGCATTATTATGCTCCTACAAGAAGAATCACTGCATTAACACAGCTGAACAGAACAGTGTCTGGCATATTTGTAAGTTCTGACAGCATCTAGAATATAGGCATTCTCCAAAACAAGAAACTCCTCTCCTTCTGCTCCCTTGATGGAAGAGGTTTTGTACTGTTTTTCCATATCTTCATACCCAGTGCTTATCTTGTATAGGAATATTTGAACCCAAATGTTGCTTTCTCCTGCAGATTTTAAACTCTCACTTCTTAGGAGAATGTTGAAGCAAATTGGACCAAACAGTAAGATCATGACTTATACTGATTCTGTGTGCTGTATGGCCAAAGTTAACTTTTTTTTTGTCTGATTTATCTCTTCCTGCAAAATGAACCTCTTTCAAAAAGAACGATAGAACTTGCTCTTCCCCAGTCTGTTTGATAGCAATGATTGCAAAAGGCAAAAAGTGTATGCTAAAATACTTCCAGACAAAAGGAAACTGAATCTGCACCTACCTTTCCAGAAGGCAAATGCTTTAAGTGCTAAAAGCTATTATCACAAAAAGAGGTGCTGCAGACAGCGCTTGCCGTCTTTTGAGGTGCAATATGGAAGGGTAAAATAGAGCTAAGTTATGCAGAGATCAGAAATGAGATTTCATCTGCAAATCTACAATTTACTTTATTGTATGAGAAGCTGTGGACAATGTTTTGCTGAAGCATGCTTGTTTGGTAGCTTGCATTTAGTAGTACGTGTGTTTTCCCATATGTTCTCATAGATAAATACAATTATGTATTTATATACATTTATTTATGTGTATATTAAGAGTCCAGAAATAAAAGACTAGATTTTTTTCGGAGCTGGGGGAGACAGCTAACAGGTAGTAACCTAGATTTTGTTGTACCAGGTCCTCTCTGTATTGGGACTATGTACGAGGAAGAGTCTGTTTTCACAGATATTGTTGTCTTTGTCCGTATGTTAGGCAACATCTATTATTGCTTCATCTTGCTTTACAGAATTAGTGTTGAATCCTTTATGAGTACTACTTTGGGATAAGGAACTTGCTTTCTTTTTTCTTTTTTTCATGGTACTGGTAAAACAAGTTTAATGGATATGATCCAGGAAATGTTTAGCTCTGATAACATTTTCTCAGAGTCATTGCATTCTTAATTATTTCTTATTTCAGCTTTTCAATGCATATGAAGAGGCACTGAATTCTGCCGACACTGTTCCCAGTGAAGACCATCGAAATCTTTACAAAGACTTTATTCAATGCTTGTCAAAAGTAAGGTTATGTTTATCTGTCATCTTCAGTGACTACATGTGACATCCACCATCTGATAATTTGTAGAAGTAACTGTTTTGGTTTTTTTTCTTTCAAGTTTCCTCATGAAGCAGCTAGATTGGAAAAAGCTTGTGATGATATGATGGCTTTATATCCGACTGTGAGTTATCCTTTAGAAGTACTTTGCTTGTACTTCATTCAGTCAGGTGAGACAGATGGGTGTAGGTATTTTGGAAGTCTGAAAACATTTTTCTGTGGTTAATTTTGTGGCAATCTTTTTAACAAGTTTTTACCTTTCACACCTAAATACAGGCACACTTTCTTTTCTCATTATGTTTTACCCATTTGTAAATGAATTGTTCAGTTGTACACTGTTGTGATTTAACACAGCATGCAGCTCAGCACCGTACAGCCATTTGCTCACTGCCCCATGAATGAGATGGAAAGGGAAAAAATAAATGCATGTGTTGAGTTGAAGACAGCTTAACAGGACATAAAAGAAAGATAAAATATTTATTATTACTGTTAAAGCCATGCACTAAACAACTGATGCACAACACAGTTGTTCACCTGCAGTCCACCAATGCCCAGCCTGAGCAGTGGCAGCCTACTGACCATCTCCTCCCTGTTTTACAGTTCCATATGGTGCCATATGGGATGGGATATCCCTTTAGCCAGTTTGGGTCAACTTCCCTTCCAGATCCTTTTGTACCTCTAGCCTCTGCACTGGTAGGGCAGCCTGAGAAGCTGAAAAGCCCTTGTGTAAGCACTGCTCACCAACAGCTAAAATTCTCTAAGGTTGAGGAATGGCAGCGTTTAGGATATTCTTGGCAAAGAAATTCCCTCCTGACTGAGAATAAGAATTTGTGAAATTGTTAGTCAGAAAGTTTGGTGAATAGAGAAATAAAACAGATCTGTCTAGATGCTTGTTCAAGGTAGGAAAGAATGATTGTTGAGGAGAAAATAGTGTCTTCAGTATTGCAGGGATCTGGAAACATACAGTTGTTATAATACAGTGTTGTTCACTGCGTACCATTTTCTCAGCATTTTCAAAAGCAACTACTAAATTTAGTCCTTTATTTGATTCTTTAAAGAATCAGAGGTTGAAGTTAGCTACCTCAAAATGTGTTTAGTTAAACAAGGAGGAGAATCATTTTATCATTGTATTTGTGTCATTCTAACCATGTCATGGTACTTTAAGTCCCAAATTTGTGGGCTTGTAACTCTATTACTCCTCTTTATCAAATTGAGATCAAAAGCTATTTTTGTCAAGTGAGTCCATAATTTAAAAAAGAAATCAGTTAAAAAGTGTTGCTGCAAGTCACAGCAATTTCTTTAAGAAAGAGATGCAAAGCCTACAGATTAGTGTCATCAATAAAATGTTATGCTTGGACGTTAAATTTCACGATTTCACAGCAAGACTGTTCCAGCAAGTTCATCACAAGAAATTTGTAATTCCATGAGGCCTCCTTTGAAAGAAAATTATTCTGGTTTCTTTGTGGCAGATTCTGATGGATGAACATTGACCTGGGTTTAGATGGAAAGCATATGAAGGAATGGCTTTCTCTTAAGAAAGTTTGCTTGGAGTGATTTAGTAGGTGTAATTTAGCATATTAAAAAAAAAAAAAAAAAAAAAAAAAAAGTTTTAGACTGATGTCCAATGACACTGGGTGTTTTAATGATTACTTGATTTTTATGTATTTCCTTTTAGAGCTTACAAGTATTATAGTCCCTCTGGAAAAAATTATTTAATAAACTCATTACCTTGAGCTCAAGGGATGTCATATAAGTATATATGTTTATGTAGGTAAGTTTAGGTAGGTTGTGGCATTTCTAAATCTACAGCTCAAGAAAATGTTTCTTTTTCTGAAACTAGGTACTTTGTCAGAAGAGGCCTTGCAGTATTTTTCTAAGCTTCTGGAGATGGACTCAAGTAGTGGTCCAGGCATCATCGGTTTTGGTATAAAATGCCTCCAAGAAAAGAAATATAACGAGGCTATTAAGAGTCTTACTGAAGGTAAATGTGTAATGTGAAGTATGAGTACTCGAACAGCAGCTAGTTTACAATGAACGTTCTAGGATTCTTATACTTGTGTATTACTTTGCTTCTGTGTAAGTAGCAAAAAGACCAGCTAGCTTTTAAAAGAAAACTGGATGCATTGTCTGATAAAAGGCTGAGATATATTTTCTAAATATATGTTTAAGTGTAACATCTCTGAAGACAATATTTTCTGTTATAGTCAGCTGTATAGTACTTTTTGTATGGTACACTTCAAATTTTTAGTATGACTGTTCTTGGACTTTGCTTGGATGAAGCAGTAAACGTACCAATAACAATTAAATAAAGCCTAACAGACATTTACAACCTTATTAGTCTGCTTCACAGTTTGGAGGCCTCTGACTCTAAGATACTCAAAGCAAATACTCAGAGGAAAAATTAACTGTCTCATACTGATTATTTAATTATAGTGTTTTTGATGGCATTATAGGGCAAAACAACGTCTGCCAGGTGCAGAATCTTTGCAGTGCTAAGCAACTTTTTCTCAATGCCTTTCTCCTCTTTTACTAGGTTTGCAGAAGGTTAGCCAGTGTCCAGGAGCATGGCATTACTTGGCAGAGGCACAGATGAAAGTTCACAGACACAGGGATGCTGTCCTGTCCTGCAATCAAGGTAGCTGCCTGCTAACTGAAGGAGTATCTACAGGGATACAGATTTTTATATAGTCCAGTCAATGTGGCCTTTACATGGGAGACCTGAGTTAGCAGTAGCTGTTCTTTGCATTTTGCAGTCTCACTTCTTCTGCTGGTGTTCCCTTGCTTCTCTTCAAATGGTGAAAGGTATTGCAGAAAGAATGAAATGCAGGTGATTCTTTCCCCGTCTGTTTTTGGTTGGAAGAGCTTGGGGAGATGTGTACTCATGATCCTTTTTTCAGAGGAGTCATCAAATAACTTGTCTGTGATTGTAACATTGACAGAAATTGCTGTGAAATATAAAACGTAAAATGACCATTTAAGGAACTATGAGATCTTGATGTAGGAATTGACCAGGGAATATAAAAATGAAATTACTGCAGTACTAAGTGTTATCTAATCACTTGCTTAAACTGTCTTAGCTTCCAAATGTGTACAGGTGCTTGGTGTTAGTATTACCTACAGAAAGGGATCTAGGCTAGATCTGAGAAATGACAGACAAGTCTAGTATGTTTAATGACCAAGTTAGTTAAAGACTGGAAGAGAGCTAGGGAGTCTGTGTAGATATATGATTCTGGGAAACAGACAGCATTGCTCCTATAAAGTGAAGTTGTTTTTTGGAACTCTTTGAAGGAGCTACCAGCATATGGATGAGGCAGAGTTTTGTAAGAGATCTTACCACCTGGTAATCAAAATTGTAGCATAGAGAGGTTTTTATTGTTTGTTGTTGTTGTTGTTGTTTTTACAGTTCATAGTTGTTTATTTGTTTGAAGTGGCTTAAAAGCTTGATTACAGTGTAGTAATAATGGTGAGTTTTCATGTTGGAAGGAAGTATTCCTGACGTTTTCACTGGGTCCTCTTTGGTTTATACTCTATTCTAGTCCATTATGATTTTTAAGTAATAAGGTTACAAAGTTTGCTGCTCTTCAGAGCAGACCAAAAAACTCTAAAAAGAGATTATGAGAGTAGTTAAAGTAACTGATAAAATTCAAAATTTATAAATGCTAAATCACGCAGTTGTGGGAAGAGATGTTCTCAAGAAGCTGCCCTACCAAAGAGCAGAAAAGTCTTCATTTTGTATTGAAAAAGTGAGAGTGTGTCTCTGCCCTCTCATGCTTTACAGAGAGCTTCAATATCACACGTCATTGAGGGGAATGGTTAGTGAAACAGAGCACTAGCATGCAGCTGTATAAAGAACTAGAGTAGCGTGGTGAATCCTGTGTGCAGTTTTGGTATCTGCCCACTCTCTGAAAGCGAAGATGGTTTTGAAATCTGCGAAGTTAGAGACAATGTGGAAAATAAAGATCAAGTATTTTCTTCTATGCGAGATCTGGTTAATATGAAATGAAACAAAAGGCTGGCAAACTTGTTAGAAGCAAAGGAGGCTTTGTTACTTAATTCAAGGTGAAAGTTAGGGTTTTGTGTACTGTTGTTGCAAAAAGTTTCCTGGAGTTGAAAGGGTGTCCAAAGTGGGAAAGAATTCTGGGGATGTACTGTTATATGCTTGTCCTCCTCTTATGCTTTTCTTAGACATCAGCAGCTAGGTGCAGGATCCAAGGATAGACTGGCTTTATCAGATCAGACAGAAGTTTGTCATATATGGAATCAGAGTTAATGATTGAGAAAGTACTTGTCTTTGGAGAATGCTAACATGCAACAGAGATTCTCAGAGGTGATATTATACAGATTATTGGATAATGCATACAACAGTACAGAGTTAACTTTTGCATGGGTGTAGAGTTAAATCTTTGATTTTAATAGTAATGTTTTTTCCCTCTGAACACTGAAATGCAGAACTACTTGGTTAGTGAAAAGTCATTATTTCTTCTTCAGAGCGTGGATCAGGAAAACACAGCACTCTGCTTAAGAGGTTGGCAAACTGAAAATACTCTGTTTCTTTTACATTTCTGAGAGGCCTTTCTAAAATTCATTGAACTTTTTAACTTCCATGATTAGATTTTATTGTTTCTTCAAGATGAAAGAGAAGTCTATAAATTATGAGTTCCTTTCCTATTTTTGTTTGATGAAACTTTTGTCTTATCAACAGCTCTCAAGAATCTTGAAACTCCTGAGGGTCCTAGTCTGCAGCGGAAGAACCTTATCCTTCAGTTGAAAGCAGAGGCTTTGATCAAAATAGCTGATGCTGGAGCTGCAGAAGAAGCCATTAATGCACTCAAGCAGGTATTTTCATTGATCAAGTGCAGTTTAAGGAGAAAGCACTCTCATCTTTGTGCCCTAAAAATTCAAGCTGTGTATTTTCCCCATCTCCTTTTTACATTCTGTGTGGTTTATACAGCTCCTACCAACTATGCTGTAATCAACTCATTCACCCCTTTGCCCCTTCCCCTTCCTTGTTTTTTAGGCTTTTCTACAACTTCTTTTAACTCATAATTTTAATTTTAAAAGCTGTCGCTCTTGATCTTTTCTGGTCTTGCTTAGCAGTGCTGGATTATTGCTAGTTCTGAGGCTACTGTTCATCTGAATTTGAATTATGGTTATAATTCTACTCCCTATGTCCTCAATTAATTTACCATTTCACATAAGCATGTAACTTTAAGACTGAACAGTACAGCTTCAAGCAGAAATTCCTTCTCCTTTTTTATGCCTCACAGTTCCACGCATGCTACCTTTTTCACAGTTCAGACCTCTGTAGCTTTGACTTTGCTCTCCCCAGTCTGCTGCCTCTTCTTCAACAGAAATCTCAAGGGTCTTCTCTTGAAATGTTTTCTTATCTTTATCTTCACATAGACTGCATGCTTCTGACACCTTGCTTTTGTGGAGAGAATAACTTGTTTGTATGTTACTTGGTTTTCTAGATTGTGGGAGCAAGCAGTGATCCTGTGCTTTTAGCTTTCAGAGGCCGAGCATATTTAAACAAAGGTTTAGTCGATGAAGCTTCAAAGGTGAGTGCTTTTCAGTCCTTCCTCTTTGTTAAATAGAATTCATATTGTCATACAGAAATAACCTGGAAAGAATTACATATTTTTGCAGATTTCACAAGAGCTTCTGTTGTCATATCCTGATCTAGCTGAAGCCCATGCTCTCGAAGGTTTCATCCATTATTCTCAGAAGAAATATGAGCAGGCAGAAAGAAGGTAAACGTTTTTTTTCCTCCCCTGTAATGGGCAAATGTAGGGGAGAATAAAATGCAATGCTTTTCAACTTAGAGAGTTTGTTTGGTCTGATCTCTGTTCTTTTCATTTAGTTTTCAAAATGCTATTGAAAGAAGGGCTGAAATTGCTGAGTATCATCAGTATTTGGGGCTCACTTATTGGTTCATGAGCGATGAGACAAAAAGAGATAAAGGAAAAACACTCACTCACTTCTTGAAGGTAAATCTTCCTTAACTATTCATTTAAATCAACATTTCTCTATATTGGAAGCATGAAGTACTCTGGCTGGGATGAGAGGCTTGAATATTTTGCTTGCTACCATTCATGGGTCTCCAGAGCCTGTAAACCAGTTTCAGCTGTGAAAAAATTTGTTTTGCGGCATTGTGTAGTTACTTGAAATCTCCCTGCTTTTTTTTTTTTTTAACCTCTTTTCAGCTAATTAGTGAGGCCTTTCTTATAGCCAAATGAGGTGGTGATTCTCTCAATCCCTTGTCCTGACAACTATAAATTTGGGACTTTAGATAGGCATTGTAGAGCTTCAAAGACATCTTGAAATGTGGAGGGCAGTATTCAAAATGGAAGAAAATGAAGAGGGGAAAAAAATCTATTGTTAGAGTTTCAGTGTGTATCCACAGACATAAGCCTGCAAAACCTCTGCAGTTTATATGCTTTTCCAAACCATAGCATTTTTAGTGCTTGTGGATTGCTCCATGTCTGATGTCAGATCCAAGGGATTTTGTCTGACATCATTTTTGGGAGCATGGTACCTAGAAATCTGAACTTCATAAATTCACTGTATAAATTTAGAGCAGGTGTCATCTCACATAACAGCCTACTGCTTCCACTCCAACAGTAGCAGTGTATAGTATACAATGTATTTTAAATGAATAATATTTTTGGTTCTAAAATACTCTAACAATTTTGTAAGGTTTTTTTTTTTTTTTTTAAAAATGTAGGAGCTGTTGATAAGCTGCTTTGGGGGTGTTGTTTCTCAAGTATAAACAAGAGTGTCAAATGTACACAAAATTAACTCAAACTTTTGAAAATGCTAGAGTGAATTGTGATATAAAGTATGACTGTAAGTGTAATGGTTGAATTTTGAGTGGAATTTAAAAATGATGGGATGTAAGGAATTCTTTGCTGCCAACACATCTATCTGGTTATTATTTCCATACAAAATGCTTTGTGTCATGAAGTTTGTGGATGATTCTGCAAATATTTAAAGCTGAAGTAGCCTTTGAAATATTAAAATAAATTTTGAATGCTCAGATGTATCACAGAAGAAGCTTAAATAAGTTGATAAATGGAGACTGTATAAGTAGTTACCACTGGACCTGCCTATAAGCTGGATCCTTCAAAACGCACTGTTATACTGTGTTTGTATTTCCTTATAGGCTGCAAAGTTGGACAGCTACTTGGGAAGTGCCTTTTGTTATTTAGGTAACTACTACAGAGATGTTGCTGGAGACAAAAGTAGAGCTCGTGGTTGCTATAAAAAGGCTTTTGAACTGGATGGAACTGATGAAGAATCTGGAACAGCAGCCGTAGACTTGAGTGTGGAGCTTGGAGACACGGTACTGCACATGCAGGGCCCTGGGTTACGGTTATTTGACTTTTCTATTTATGTTACTCTTTGAGGAATCACTTCTGGTTTCTTTGGTATTTGAGATTAAGATCTGAAAATGGATGTTCTGTCATTGCCTAGCAGTTTTCATAGCTGGACCTGTTTCAATTTTATGCTTCAGTTCTGAGTTAAACCTATTTGGGGAGGATGCTGGGGGAAGCAAGTATAATTTGCTGAAATAGGAGTATTCTTCTTAATAATTTTGTTCTTTGCATCCAAATGTTTATTAATGTGGTATTTTTGTTGCTTTGTTAGGACACTGCTCTATCCATCTTGAATGAAGTAACTGAAAAAGCAAATGCTGGTGCAGCAAAATGGGCTTGGCTTCATCGTGGACTTTACTATCTCAGAACTGGTCAGCCGTCAAAAGCAGTGGCTGAGTAAGAGAACTAGTGGTTGGTTTAAACCATTTTCTATAAATCCTGCTAAAACAGTCTTTGGTCTTCCCAGGTTTTGAAGTTAAGTTAGCTAATCACAAGATAGCCAGTGCTAAACTTTGAAGTGGATCTTCTGAAATTAGCACAATGCAGTCTTCTCATGATAGCAGTGATCTCTGCTAACAAGCCTGATAATGAGGTTTCTTATAGACAAGTAGGTTGTAACACTGAATAAAAGCCAAAAATAGGTACAGTACCTAAGTTTGTTTAATTTGCTCATTTAATTTGAAGAATGAAACACTGTTTTGCCGTTACTAAGAGTTCTGTAAAATTTCCTGCTTGTGTTCTGAGATTATGTAGTTTAAGGAAATAATTTGTTTTTGTTAACTTATGTCACATTTAATATAAATCTAAATCTTGATACCTTCAGTTTGCAGGCAGCTCTCAGGGCTGACCGAATGGATCCCAACTGCTGGGAGTCTCTTGGGGAGGCTTACGTGAGCAGAGGTAGCTATGCAGCAGCTCTGAAATCCTTCAGGAAGGCCAGCGAGCTGAACCCAGACCATGTGTACAGCATTTACAGAGCTGCAGCAGTTGAGCAGATTCTAGGCAAATATGAAAATGCTATAGTTACATATCAGCAAATCTTAGAGAAGACAGAAGAGTATGTGCCTGCACTTAAAGGTAATGTGTCTGTATTTTCAATTTTAGATCTTTTTCTCTCTCTAACACTGTAGTAATTCAGTTTTATGGAGAGGTTTTTGGTGTCTGGTATAGGTAGGCCTGCCTGCATGAAATGTACATATTTTTGTATGTTCAGAATGCTGTGATCCACTTGTATGAAAGCCAGTACGTAGTAGCCAGCAAATACTTGAAGAGCTCCTAATATCATTATCCAAAGGAGCAATTATTTCTACTTCAAATAAATACAAAAGGTAATTATTCCTGTAACTACAAGGATGGAGGAGTTTAAAATTTGTGTCGAAAGTCAGCTGATAATGCTGCAATTTCACCTGAGCAATCACACCATGTATGACTAAACAGGCAGTGGAGTCTGTCTGCCTTGTCAAAGAGGTGGGCTGTGCTCATTTTCTGCTGCCCTTGACCATGTATTCGTCAGGTTTTATGAATTTAGTTGCTGGAAGCATAGTATCATAGCAGATAAAAGAATTAACTATACAGATACTGCTTTAACGTGTCTTTTATATGCATTTCTGTTTTTGTATTATTGAATAGTAAGTTTGTTCTACCTCTACTCCGGCATCTCTTTTTAATGTATAACTTCTGGAAAAAAGAAATGATTTGTGCTTTTAGATGGCAGCTTCCTCGTATCTGAGCTTATAACCTTGGGACTTTGTGGTTGAAGTAAATACCTAGTGGGGGCAGGATAAGAGGCTTACAAAACATGATTTCATCAAAGTCATACAGACTGCATTTGTTACAGTGTAATAATCCACAAAGAGAGATGGATGGTTTGGTGTAGATAAGGAGCACAATAGCATGATGAAGGCAGCTTCAGAACTGTGAAAAAAGTACTAAGAATCAGTAAAACTCACATCCAATGACTTATTGCTATTCAGAGTCACTGCTGATACCAGCAAGAGTATAAACCAAACCCAGTCTTCAATTTTCCAGAATTATAAAAATTACAGTATTAGATGCAGGCTTTTTGATAGTTCAATTTATTTCTATATAATGTAAATTCTTGCTTAAATAGGATTAAGTAATGTTGGTTTCAGTCACCTCAGAAAAAAATTCCTGTACTGCCTTGCTGTTTTTTTTTTGTATTTTGTGTGCTTTGATGCTGTTCCTGTATTTGTCACAGGCTTACCATTGCAGAGCAGCTTTCTTCTGAGTGTTCTAATTAATTCCTGAAAACAAACACAAAGTTTTGGTGTTATGCTTTTTTTAGTTAGGCGTATTTTAATATTCAGATTTTGCTACGGTTTATGCCAGTTAGGGAGAGGTAAGAGCAAAGTGTCTCTTACGAGCAGGAAAGTTTCTGTAGGTTTTTGTGCTTTGGCTTAGTACATCTTGGGAATAAAGCAGAACACTATGGCTTTCTCCCATACCATCCCATCTCTTCTAGCAAGCAATGTTAGCAAGCATCTTTTTTCATGAAGGATAACTTTGTCTTACTTTTAGGACTTGGAGAATGCTATCTCATGCTGGCAAGATCAGCCCTTGAGAAGTATCTTGATATGAGGGCTGTGGGTTACATAGAGCAGGCTCTTGAATTTTTTACAAGGTGAGTACTAAATATTCTGTTGTTTAATGTCCACTGGGCTCATGGTTTGGAGAAGAATAAATGTTAAATGTTTGAAAACTTTCAGTTTAGTTAAATAAAATGAATCAGGCTTCTCTTTTAGAAGAAAAAGTTTAGAGAAAATGGTTTGATCAGTGCATTTTAGACTGAGTAAATGGTAACTACAAAATTATTATTGTTGTTATTTTTACTGTTTAAAAGATAGAGTCCTTTGACTTTTACAGACTTTTGAATTTACATACAGTTCTCTTTAGTTGTCATTATGTATATATGGAACTTAAGGGAAGAGATATCAATCAAAAGTGGTAGAGAAAGTGATTGTTCTTTCCTTCCCTCAATTATACTGTTTTACATTTCAGTTAACATGTTAACAATTTTAGTGGCCTAAATTAAACCTTGGAATAACTGCTGTTACAGGAGGAAGTCCACTAGGTTTCTGCAGATGTCTCATGCCATGTGATACAATAGCAAAAAATTAGTAGATAGATAATGGCTAATTTTTTGAACATACTCTCAATCCCCACAAAATTTGGATACTTTGATGTAGTTTCACTTATTTATTTTTTACTTTTTAAACCTAGAGGTTGAGTGGGAAGAAAACTGATTAAAAAAAAAAATACCTAACAACTCACTGATTACTTAAATTGAGTTTGTGCCACTCTTCAGAGTGGCAGACTTTCTGAAAAAAATATTGTGATGCCTGAACAGTTGTTTTGTGGATTTTTTTTAATTATTAAATTACAGGGCAACAAAGCAGCGACCTGATATATCTTCTCTTTGGAAACTGCTTGGCGATACCTGTACTAGTGTGCATGTTATTTCACCAACCAAAGTGAACGTTCAAGTTCTAGGATCCCTTCTGGGTAAAAACGAAAACAAACAGATGCTGAAGAAAAGTGAGCTGCTCAGACTGGGTGGGAGGTAATTTTTTTTATTATTTTTTTTACTGCTAACTGCTTCTACACATCTGTACACACTGCAGAGTCTCAAATATTCTAGACTATATATATTTATTTTAGAAAATGAAACACATGATGATCTTCTGACACATGTATATTTAGTGAAGATTAAAGAAAAAGCAAAGTCTAGTGATTCTTCCAAATTACATTTCTTATTTCAGAGAATGTTCCCTGGGTCACCACAATGGCTCTCAGTGCATCGTCTAGCACCTGCTATTTTCTGTGCTTCTTTCTGCCTCCAGAGTGTGGCTGTGTTGTGCCTGTTATTCAACCATTTATTCAACATAAAATTAAGTGGTTGCAGTAGTTGTTGCCCAATTCTCCTAGGACTACTAATGTCCAAGATAAAACTGTAAGCTTTGTTTGTGTCTCTAATTATTTCTTACAAAACTGTCATTAATTTGAGCCCCACGTATGTGATCTAAATTATATGGAAGAGGGAATTCCTTGTTCCTGGCCCTGGAATCTCATGATAAAAAAATATTTGTAGTTTCTTCGTAGCACCTTCTGTGCTGCTGGATGAGTAAGTTAAGGTGGGCTGAAAATGCTGCTGCTTAGTAAATCTTAACTATTGTGTATAGTCAAGTACTTCCTAGAGAAGTCTGATTAACTTCAGAAATGGATGATGTTTGTTATAATTAAAACATTCATATTGTACCTGACATCACTTTGATATATTACACATCTATCATTTCACAAGTGATGGATAATGCGGACCAGGATAGATTCTGTAAAGATAACTGTCTTAACTGCAAATTATTCAGTTGTCACTGGGTTTCCATTCTTGTCTGGTTTTGTTTGTATTTATGCATATTTGGATGGTTTGGGTTTTTAAACACTTTTGAGTGTTTTTCAGCTTTCTGTTTTTCATGTGGAAAGGCCTAGGATAATACTTGCATGATTCATGTTTCTGTAGGTGTTATGGCAGAGCTTTAAAATTGATTCCTTTGCCTAACATATGGTGTGATCTTGGAATAAATTATTACCGACAAGCAGAGCACCTCACAGCAGTGGGCACTGACATGAATGAGATCAGGGAACTACTAGAGAAGTCTTTACAGGTATTGCCTGTTTTTCTGTTACATTCTTTAAAATCTACCTTGATGCTTGTCTGCTTAACTTCTCTATCTCTAATAAAGCCTAAGTCTCTGAGTAAGCTAGTGCATAATGTCTTAACTTTTGCTATCCTATTGATATAATTTGCATTTGATTTTTTTCCAGTGTCTCAAAAAAGCTGTGAGGCTTGACAGCAAAAATCACCTTTATTGGAATGCACTTGGTGTGGTTGCTTCCTGTAGTGGTAAGTCTTCAGTGAGATCTGTAGCTGCATAATATTCCACATTAGAAGGCAATGCGTGACTAATGTTGTTTACAAAATTCACTTAGATCTAGCTCTCCTTTCATATTCTCTTTTTTTGTCCCGCAGTTATTGGGAATTATGCTCTTGCTCAACATTCGTTCATCAAATCTGTTCAAGCTGAGGAAATCGTAAGTGCTGTAGGCAGCTACCATCTGTTCCAAGTGGGCATTTTAAACTTTTCTTCCCTTCATGCAGTGTTATTCTTTCAGAATACAGCAATAATACCTAGGTTTTGTTTGTTCTGTCTAGAATGTTGTTGCCTGGACCAACCTGGGGGTTTTGTATCTAGCGACTGGAAACATTGAGGTAATTCTTTCCCATTCCTTAAATACAGTTTCCCTTTCCAATTTCTTGGGGGAATATGTGGTTGTGGAAGTGTGAGCAAACAGTAAAGAGCATCTGTCTCAGATTCAAGAAAAATACTTTCTTTGAAAGTCACACAGATTAAGTATTTGTTCTGGACTGGATATGGTTAAGTGAACTTAGGCTAAATTGCTCAAGTTGCTCTCTAAATTACTAGATGGAATAAAAGCTGTTTCTCAGGATGGAGAAGGACTGAGTCAAGTGAATGCACACCAAATTTGACCCAAGAACTCCTTTAGTCACCAACTGAAATCTAGGATTTTGAGTTTCCTGTAGGTAGCTACTTTCTGCTTATCGGTATGTCATATAATTTGCCATGGTTCTTCATAACTTTCAGAGCATCTCTGGAGGAAAATCAGAGTACCTGTTAAGTGAAGTCCAGAGTTCTCTTGCAGCTAAAATAACATGCTATCCTATTGGCTGGTCAGAATTTTGGCAATTTTATTTAATTTACGGGATGGTCAGACTGAGAATTATTTTTAGTAAAAGTAACTTGATACTACAAATTCCTTGCTGCTAAGAGTAATGATACAAGGACTTTTTCTCCTTGTGCCACACTGAGGAAGAAATTCTGAACATATACGGTTGTGTCTTTCCTTCAGGATTTATGTACAGTAATCAGCTTAATAATTTTCAAACCACTAACATGAAAGAAATGTAAATTTCAAAATATGTATCCTCCAGGTGTCTAAATTTAAAATATTAATTATTCTAGCAGTTAATCTAGCCTCTTCCTCAAAACAACAAAACAGTTAATCTAGCTGAGAAGTGTTTTTGGAAGGGAGGGGAACTTTCGATCTTTTAAATAGCTTTTACAATTATTTTTAAGAAGTCTAATCTGCTTTATTTTTCTGGGTAACATGCTATTCTGTATGGTACAGAACTAGTAATGACTTAATTTCATTCATGAAAAGCTCTTCCAGAACTACTGTATGACAATACCTGTGTATATCAAAAGTGTATGCAAGACAGTTTGATAGCCATGTTATCTTTGGTTCTGCAGCAAGCTCATGAAGCCTTCAAAGTAGCCCAGTCTCTGGAACCTTCTTACCTGATGTGTTGGATTGGGCAGGTAAGATGTGAAAAAACAAAACTGTACATTGTTAGAGGAAAAGAGGATTTGGACTTCCTCCTAATTGATGCTTACTCGTGTACCTGTAGGAGTAGAGGGAGCTGCTACTTCCCCTGGGGGAGGATGGAACCCTTTGTTTCCACAGTGCTGTACAGAGAAATCTATTCAGCAGATAACTTTATGTAAATGTTTTTGTGACTGATGTAATTGTGAGTTGTGTAAGAAACTAGCTATTAAAAAGCAATCACTGTTGTTCTCTGAAGCTCGTTATCTAGTGCTCTTAAAGTACCATCTTTATAAGGTGGCAGCTGTTTCCGTTTTTGCTGTATGACTAGTTCATTAAATGGCACTCCTAACTCTCTTCTCAGTTCCCCTCTTTTCCAACTTACTGTTAAAAACAGTAAGTCTTTAATGTACCTGGTGCAAATTCAGCTCTTACTTCCTGGGAGATCCCTTTCTCCACCTACCACTAAGGGCTGGATAGGCTCCCACTGCTATTTGGGCCATCTTGAATAGCACAAAATCCTTGTGACTCATGTTGATGATTCCTATAGGTGCATTCCATGATCCCATGCAGTTGATCTGCTAATATATGGTTGAAGCTGGATTCTAAATAAGGACTGGTGCCATCATGTGTCAAAATTCAGTTCTCATCAAATGTCTTTGTACTGAGGAATGTGAAGTAGCAGCAAAAGTTCTTGAGTATCAAATTGCAATAAAACAGAGACTACCTATTCTACTTTTAAAGCATTTGATTTATTCTTAGAACCATAGAATAGCTTGGGTTGGAATGGAACATAAAACCCACCCAGTCCCAGCCCCCTGCTGTGGGCAGGGTTGCCACCTGCTAGATCAGGCTGCACAGGGCCCCATCCAACCTGGCCTTAAGCATCTCCAGGGATGGGGCATGTGTACCTTCTTGGGGAGCTGTGCCAGGGCCTCACTGCCTTCTAAATAATTTTCTCCTAACATTTAATCTCAATCTTCCCTCTTTTAGTATAAAGCCATTTATAAGTCCCTAAGTCCCTCCCAAGTGTTTCAGTAGCCCCGACTTAGGTGCTGAAAGGCTACTATAAGCTGTCTATGGAACCTTCCATTCTTCAGGATGAGCAGCCCCAACTCTCTCAGCCTTTCTTCACAGGAGAGGAGTAGCAGCCCTGTGAGCATCCTTGTGGCCTATCTCTGCACTCACTCCAACAGGTCCATGCCCTTCATGTGCTATGGGTCCCAGAGTTGAATGCAGTGCTACAGCTGGAATCTCATGAGAGTGGGGTGGGGTTTCTTTGATAGCATAGGAAAATAAAATATTTTCATGTTAAATACCTAGGATATGGCTGAAAGCAATCTGTGCTGAGTTTCTTCTCAATGTCCTTAATTTTGATGTACCTGACTGTAGGAACTTTTGTTTCTCTGAAGGCTCTTGTCGCAGAGGCGATTGGCAGCTATGATACTATGGATCTCTTCAGACACACAACTGAACTTAGTACGCATGTAAGTATAACAGATAGATCCTTAATGTTTAGTCTCTTTACTTAGATCATATAATTTTCAAAAAAACAGGTGTGTCTTGAACACTGGAACAACTAGGCTCCTGTCCTAAATGAGACTGCCTGACTTCATTGTTGCTGTTCTGGGCCTACACTGACGCTCATTTCATTACATGTTTAGTCCCAATAGACAAAGAAACTTTTTTCATAAATTGTGGAAAAACATTTTTGATGTTCCACAGAATTGGACAAAGGCATAAATTGAAGACATAAACAGGAAAGAGCAAGGATACTGCTGTAACCCTGGATTCTAAGGAAGTGGAATACTTTATATTCTCTTAGAACTTTTCTCATTTGTCATTCCTCCACGAGTGCCACCAGTGATATGATAATGTGAGAATTCTTTCTGCCCAAAGGACTAGTTGTAGTTGAGTGTTTGCAGCATATCAGTTTAGTGTTTTATTCTCCTGCTTAACTGTGATGCAGATTTTTATCCTAGACTTTGCCTTAAAACAGAGAATTATTATCATGTCTTAAGTATTTCAGTGTTATTTGGGCAGGTTTAATGATCCTCAATTTACGTGTTTTTTTGTTTGTTTTTAATTATTTCCTGAGACTGAGGGAGCAAAAGGCTATGCCCACTGGGTATGTTCAACACTGCAAGATAAAAGCAACAGAGATACTGAGCAGTATCTGTACAACATCGTTGAAATGAACGCTATTCCAGCAGCCCAGGTTGTTATGAGCAAGTACACAGGTAGGTAGCTGAAATACCTCACTGAACTGGCAAGCCTAAGTAAGTGATGTCTGTACTAGGTCTGGCAAAGACTGATTTGGCCAGACTGGGGAGAGGCTTTTGTGTTGTAAAATAAGCAGACAAATTAGAGTAAAGGGACTACTAAATTAATTTATTATTACTGTTATCACACTGAATGAAAAGGGATGAATTCTGTCATCTTACCAGACTTCATTTCATACACTGAGCAAAGTAAGGAGCTGAGCCTTGTTATATCTGCCACCTGGTGTCTGATATCAGACATCCTTTGAGTATACCTATATGGTACAAATAGATGCTAGCTTTTCTGCCTGTGTTTCGTGTGGTTGAGCATAAGGCTGTTTTTGGATTTTGCTCACCTTCAGAATCTGAAGCACAAAATAGTATTAAACTTAAGTAAGAGACAAAACATTTTCTTGTGCGTGGTTCCTAGTCACTGTGGCCTTCATGCCATCGTAGGCTTGTATGTATCCAGCCCAGAAGACGAATAGAGCAAGTGTGGATTTTCTTTAAACTATATCCTTGATCTTCTATTCTGTTTTTTTTTTTGTATTTTTTTAAGAGCTACAAAATAAGTTGCAAACACTTAAAATGAGAAGTGTAAGAAGATACTTATCTCTAAAATCTCTGTTCTTATGCAGATTGTAGGAAGGGTCTATGTCCCCCTTTCTGATCTGAGGTGAGATGGCAGATAACTTTAGCTGTTGATGTGCATTTCAAATTTGTAATATTGAAAATTTACTGCAATGTTCTACTAGTATTTTACTAGAGTCAGTACAAACAGAACAGTTTCATCTTTCATTACCAAAAAAAAAAAAAGCCTGAAAACTCCTAACCACTGCAAGCCAAAAAACTTAAAATTCAGTATGTCAATACTTTGTCATAAGATTTGAAACATTTTTGAGCTAGCCTGATGTCATGTTCCAGTCTTGGTATTTCTTATTTGCTTGCAGCCTGTCTAAATGATTCCAGTGAGCAATTGACAGAAGCACTTGGCAAAGTGCTTTTTTATATATGCATACACTGTAGCATCAATGTAGCAATGTTTTTCTAATGCTTTTTCATGACTCTTTCTGATTATGTTCTCCAATGTTGTAAATTCTGATTTTCTAGAAAGAAATCCAGATGATGCATCTGCTTTCACAATGCTTGGTTACTTGAATGACTATCTGGAACTAAAAAGACAGGCAAAAGACGCTTATGAGAGGTAAATTATGCATGCTGGAATGCTTATTGACAGAAGCTCCTTGTCCTCATTTTCTGTGCACCAGCTGAAAAGTTTAAGAGTTGATATTCTCAGTTAAGCAGTACATTTCAACTAATTGTACTATAAGGAGTATATGGGAATTTTCTTAAGCAAGTCTGGAAATGCAGAACACAAGTAACTGGGAAAGTAAAGGCATTCCACAGCTATGTATCTTACTAGGAAACTCAGCTAGTTCACTGTGTGGGAGTTAAGTGAGACTTTGGGATTTGTCTTTTTTGGTTGTTGTTCTTTTTAAAGTTTTGTTCTCTATAGTAATTAATGTACTTTTTTTTTTTCTTCTCTCTTCAAATGGTAGAGGGAGGTGATTGAGGAAAATACATGTTTGGAGAGCGTGTTTGCCAATACATTAAACTTGGTAAAAGTAGCTCTGTTTATGCTTTCTGTGTTTATGCATAGAAAGATTTTTGCACTAAAAAACTTGCCTATTCTGCTGTGAGAATTAACGTAAAAATGTGTTAATTATTCTTAATTGTGGTCATTTCAAGGGCTGCTACATTACTAAAAAACTCTGAGGATACTGAGAAATATAATACAGCAATGCAAAACTATGGCAGATCTCTGTGGTAAGTGTCTATTGATATATTATCCCAGCCCCTAACTTTGGATGTAGTGAATGTAGTGGTGCAAAACTTAGTTAAGACTCAATGGTGAAAGTTAGTGATGGAAAACTCATTAAACATTATTCTTTCCTGCCAGACTTGTATAGAATCACCAAGGTTGGTAAAGACCTCTAAGGACATTCAAACCAACCATCCACCTATCAATCACCAGTATTTCCCACTAAACCATGTCCCTCAGTACAACATCTGAACATTTTTTTGAACACCTCCAGGGACTGGGCAGCCTGTTCCAGCACCTGACCACTCTCTCAGAGAGGAAGTACTTCCTAACGTCCAACCTAAATCTCCCCTGGTGCAACTTGAGGCCATTTCTTCCAGCCCTCTCATTACATGGGAGAAGAGGCTGACCCGCACCTCACCTCCCTTCAGGTAGTTGTAGAGGGCAAGGTCTCCTCTGAGCCTCCTCTTCTTCAGACTGAACAGTCTCAGCTCCCTCAGCCACTCCTCATAAGACTCCTCAGCCACTCCAGACCCCTCAGAGCTTCATTGCCCTTCTCTGGACATGCTCCAAAACCTCTATCTTTCTTGTAGTGAGGAGCCCTAAATTGCACACAAAGGTGCAGCCTCACCAGGACTGAGAACAGGGATGATCACTTCTCTGCTCCTGCTGGCAACACTGTTTCTGATACAAACCAGAGTGCCAGTGGCCTTCTTGGCCACCTGGACCCACTGCTGGCTCATGTTCAGCCTAGCATTGACCAATACCCCCAGGTCCATTTCCTATACGCAGTCTTCCAGCCACTCTGCCTCAAGCCTGTAGTATTGGCTGGGATTGTTGTGTCCAAAGTGCAGGACCTAGCACTTTAACTTTTTTGAACTTCGCCCCATTGGCCTCAGCCCAGCAATCCAGCCTGTCCAGATCCCTCTGTAGGACCTTCTTACCCCAAGGCAGATCAACCCTTCATGATAACTTGGCATCACCTGCAAACTTACTGAGGGTACGCTCACTGCCCTCCTTCAGGTCATCAATAAAGATATTGAACAGGTCAGGCCCCAGTACCACCTCCTGCAGAACACCACTTGTGACCTGTCGCCAGCTGCATTTACCACCACTCTCTGGGCCCAGCCCTGCAGACAGTTCTTTACCCAGCGAAGAGTGTACCTGTCCAAGCCATGGACTGCCAGCTTCTCCAGTAGAATAGCGTGGGAGACTGTCTTGAAAGCTTTACTGAAGTCTAGGTAGATTATGCCAACAGCCTTTCCCTCATCCACCAGGTGGGTTACTTGATCATAGAAGGAGATCAGGTTGGTCAAGTAGGACCTGCTTTTCATGAGCCCATGCTGGCTAGGCCTTATCCCCTGCTTGTCTCGCACATGCTGTGTGATCTCCCTCAAGATGATCTGCTCCATAACTTTTTCTGGTACCAAGGTCTGGCTGACAGGCCTGTAGTTCCCCAGATCCTCCTTGTGACTATTCTTGTAGATGGGTCACATTGGCAAGCTTCCAATTCCAAACCAGGAACATTTACAGATGATGGAAAGCAGCTGGCAACTACCTCCGCTAGCTCCCTCAGCACCCTAGGGTGCATCCCACCCAGCATCATGGACTTGTGGCAGTCCAGGTGAAGTAGTAGGTCTCTTAACAGTTTCCATATGTAAACAGAATACTCAACTGTATGGACATCTTCTCTCAACCATAGTGTTGTTGCTACGTCCTTCATAGTAATGATCGTTCTTGTTTTTTTACAGTGCCATTGGTGAGTGTGATAAAGCCATTGAGGTTTATACATCAATACCCCTTACTGAGTTTGATGCCATTATGGGGATAGCACTAGCCTACTTCAAGAAAGGACTCTTAGAAGAAAGTATTAAAGGTAAGCATCTTCCTAATTCAGAGTACTACGGGGCAGTTCTTAAGATGAGTCTTACCCAGTTTTGTTCATCTAACCAACATAACTGTAGTTCAGATTATTTCAGTCTTTCAGTGTACTTGTAGGTACACATTCTCTAGCTATTTTCATCATTCATCTTGACCTGCGGAAATCAGACCCTGTAGCCGGTGAGGATACAGAGCAGGCATGTGTTTATTGGTGACGCGCATACACCCTGGTGCGAGGGGAATCACTCCACCTAACTTGCACACTGTCAGGAGAAATTGTGCTATAGATATAGGTTGAACTAATACATAATCAATAGTTGACAGGAATTCGGATACATATTCATTACATTCCTGAGAGCCCATTAGCATGCAGTCCCTCCCCCCCTTGCATGTGCGTAGTAGGTCATGATGATGAAGGCTCGTAGTCTTCCTCGCTGCAAACTTCTGACCCCGAAGGGGGAGCATCCCCCGAACCAGTTTCAACTTGCCCTGTAGACATCTAATCACCTCCCTGCCAAATGTTTTCAAACTGCTCTCCAGTCTTTATCTTTATGGCCTTCATCCTCCTTGTTATTGCAGACCTAGTGTCTGTGAAAGTGCTTGGAATCCCTTGTTTTCTAACACTCTCTACATAAACTATCTCTATTTGCCCCTTATTTCTACTTTGTGAAGCTACTTTCCCTTTTCTTGCTGTGAGGCCCTTCTCTGTATAACTGCAGGGTCCTGTTCTCACTCTTCAGTCTATTCATAAGAGTGCTAGAACAATTCAAATCTGAGGAAAGCTACATTTCTTTGAGAGTTTAATTCTTATCTGTTAAGCTTTTGTATTCCTAGCTTTTCTTGCTATCATGAAATGTTTTTTTCTGGAAAAATTGCTCCTGGGTAGGAGATTAATGTGATGTTCAAAGCACTTCAGCTTTAGTGATTAATGTAAGTGCTATGTTGTCATGTTCTGTGTTGTTGAGATGGGAGACTCACAAAAAAGTGTGCTGAATTGTCACTGTAGAAGCCTAAGCACTCGCAGTGCAGCAGCCAGCTCAACATTTGAAATAACTATATTTTTAATGGGAATTGTGTGTGCTTGTCTCAAATATTATTTCATAAATATATTATCACAGGGAAATCTTTAAGCTGTTTTCATTTCTTTTTCTAGATATCCTAGTACTACTTGCCAGATTGGTATCCACTTAGTATAACTAAGTAGGCTGTAAACATCCCTACAAATCAGACATTTCCTAGCATACAGCTGCTTCCTAAGGTCTTAGCCAAACTTTTTTTCCGTATTCTACAATATGATTTCAGTTGTGAAAATATAGTGAACCTGAAACAGTAGTACTTCTGTACTAGTATGGTACCTTTCCTGAGGCCTTATAAACATGAGGTTTTTCTTTTCCCATCTACTTCAACTTTGATTCTTTATTTTTCACTAGCCTATGAGAAAGCCTTGTCTGTCGCCAAGTCTGAACAAGATAAAACGCATACCCTGACTGCCTTGGCAATAATAGAGTATAAACGAAACAAAGTTGATGCTGCAAAGACCTTGCTGTTTAAATGGTGAGTAGAGGGAATAACCATCAGTATGCGATGTTCTATTGTCCTACTTAATTCTCAGTTAATTCTTGAGGGGTGTCTCTCAAATGAATCCTGCCAGCTGCAGCAATAAATACCTAGAGCTAGGAAAGGGAACAGAGGACAGTGGGAGAAAAATATCATTCATTGTATCTAGTAGTTCTCCAATAAATGTGAAAATACTGTTGATGTAAGGTTAAACTGCCTCTGATAATGAAGTGAGTGTGGAATAGTGTAACTTGGCACTGGTAATAAAACTAACAGATGGTGGAAACCGCATACAAACTACCTGAAGTTGGAACAAATCTTGATGTGTTGATGTATCTTGATGAAACAGTATTTAATTTCTCAGGACAGTAAGTTTAATTTGTGCTCCAAAATAATGTCTCCTTTCTACCTCTCATTCAACAGCTCATTAAAGGAACCTAGTACAGAAAGTCTGAAGGCTTTGTGTACGCTAGGACTGGTAAAGCAGGATGTTACACTTGCAACAGCAGCCCTAAAGGAATTACTGAAGCATGAGAAAGGGAGTGATGGGATTTATGAAAGGTGCCTTATTGCATCTGCTGTTTATGCACTACAAGGCAGAAACCTGGGGATCCAGAGAGAAGTCTCCAAAGCAATACATAGGTGTGTATTTTGTCATTTTTTTAGATTTCCTTGTTAATTTGTTGCAGCATTCTTGTTTTTAAAAAAAAAAAATCAAGCATGAAAGTCCTTAGGATTTTGGAATTAGTGGGAAGGAATCTTATTTATTGTCTCTGATTAATGGGATCATGTGGCAAAACTTTCATGGCTTGTAAGGGTTTTTCTGTTCTTGTACTGGTGACTTCTTAGATCAGTCCTTCATCACAGACACCAGAGCTCTCAACTTAAAAATGTTTACGACTTTTATTTAATATCAAACAACCTCTGAAGCAGTTCATTCTGTTAGATAAATGCCAATATTTGAAAGTGTTTTGAGTAACCTATGTGTTACAGGAAGTGGGAATTTTAATCAGGGCCTTTAGCAAGGTGCACAATACACTCCCTCCACGTTTTCAGGAACAGTGCATTTCTCAAAACTGCATTTGAAGTTCCTTGGTCCTCAGACTATGAGGACAAGGCCTTGAGTCCTAGAGTTTGCCTGTTTTCTTCCTGTGAATACAGATATATATATAAATATATATATATATAGTTCACTTTATTTCTTTAGCCAGTGATATAACTTCAGTGTTGTGCTGATTGTTCTAAATTATTTGCCATGTCTATTCACAACTGCTCTGGGTTTTCTTTCTAATAGAAGATGATCCATGTGGTATCTATAGAAACTGGGTGCAAGAGTTATGAAAAAGCAGATTCATTTCTCAACCAAAAAGTTTGATATCCTTGTTCTTTTTGCAGTTACCCTGGTAATCCTGCACTTTGGTCTCTTCTGTCTCGACTAATTCCACTGTATACACCACAGAAGGCAAAAGTAAGGGCATTGCTTTAAGAACTGTTTGCATCCTGAGTATACTGTCTCTGTTTTTTAACTGAAAATAAAAACTGATACCTTGCTTCAGTATGTGTATGTTCACTAGTTAATATGATTTTTTTTTATATAAGTAAGCACGTTCTGAGCAATGCATGTACTGAACAAATCATGTATCCAATTATTTGCATCCTTCGTGGGGTAATGGTTCTTTATCTTCTTGAAATCTACTAGAAATGTTCCAATAAGCAAAAGCTAGAGTATATGTAAATAATTTATTTATGTAAGGTTTTAGATATGTATGCAAAATTGAGATAAAAGACTTTATCTGGCTTGAATTTGCCTAGTACAGTCAATTTTACTTATTGCATTATGCACTATTTCTTTGCTGCTTCTGTACTTACTATTAGCTCGTCTCCAAATATATACTCCAGATAAGTAAAAATAAATGTATAGAAAGCTGTTTCTGTATGTAGCTAAAATTTTCAGAAGTTGTGGCTACATTCAGATCTTGAATGTCTCTTCATAATTGTTTACGAAGAGATTTTTAGTATTTTTCTTTCCTAGAACAAACTATGTTACACTAACTTTGTATTTCTGGTTAATATATATTAAAAAAAAAAAAAGATCTTGCCTTACATTGTTTGTAAAATCCACGAATTAGACATATAGCCAATTCTTTTTTTTTTTTTTTTTTTTAATCTTACAGGGGGGAGCTGTGGCAGGAAACATTGCACATGCGCTTGATTTAAGACATGGAAAGGTTTGGCTTCCTCTTAAATTGTAGATTTTACAATTCTTTAAGCAATTTTAAAGTGAATTCCATCTGATCATTTACATTACAATGCTGTCATTCATCTTCCATCTTATAGGATGTCCTACGGAATGTTGCAGTTAATCAATTGGCAGCAGGATGTCACATGTTGGAAGATGAGAGGAACAATCCTCTAAAAAATATTCAGAAGGCAATACACATCTGTCCAGGTACTCAAATACACTAGTGATATTTTACTAATCAGAAGCAGAACTAATGTATTAACAAAATACCTGCTTTTCTTTGATTGTTGTTATTTCTCTTTGTCCATGCATATTTTTGGAAGAATGTTTAAAAACAGAAATTCAAACATTTGATACAAGTTTAGCCTTTGTGAATTCAATCAGATAAGGAAAAAATCCCTGAGTTTTAAGACTTATCTGAAAACCTGGGCAATTTATTACTCCCACAATGGGAGAAGAGAGAAGTATTATTTTGTATGTAAGATAAAAAGGAAAATCACATTTTTCCACAGGGTCAGTATGTTGCACTAAGCAGAAGAGGTTTATTCACCTAGTTTGAGAACTTGAGTATTTTCTATTATGTCATACTCGTTATGAACTGCAGGCAACTGTTCACCTATTGCTAAATGGCCATCTTCAATATGTGTATAAAGTGCAAGTCTGGTGGGGCTTTCAGGACTTCAAACAGTATCTCTTGGAAGTGATAATAATACATAAGACATACAATATACTTCAGTGTGGCCTCAAGATAAAGGAATAAAATAAAGTTAATTACTTTCCTCCAGGTGTACACGAGACTATTATAGCCATTCATAGGTATTATACTTTCTTTTTACTTTAGCAAAGTAAAATCCTCAAGCTGTCTTTCATTTCCTTGACAAAATTAATCATCTTTGGGCTGAAAGCTTAGCTGAATTTCATAGTTTATCTCTGTCTAATTCAGTACATAGGCTGAACTCTACCAGTCAAACAAAGGTATTATACACAAAGGTTTCATATGCACAAAGGTATTATAAACAAAGATTTACTGGGGTAAGTCAGAGTAATGCAGAGCTTGAATTAGCTGACCTTAGAAATACGAACATAACCTATCTGTGGTTGCCATAACTTGCATGCCAGTGGCTGAACTATGCAGAGTCCACATGACTAAAAGCTGTAGAAAACATCTTGGGGTTTTTGCTGCCGCTGTTACGTAATATTGAAAGGTTTATAGTCTGTGTAGTTGGAATCAAGCTGGCATACCACTGTCTATATAAAAAATGTATTAGCTGGCTTTAGAAACCACATCTTTGTCTTAATCTTTGAGGAAACTCATTTGTTAGAGGCAAATACTTTTCTGCTGCCTTGGGCTGAGCTACTGTAAGTGTCTGATCAAAGAAATTCAACTAACTTCTGCTATCTCTTACTTAACAGTGTACCATTTCATTGATGGCTGTATTTTTATGCTTAATCTGGTAAAGACCATTCTAAACTGACTACCAGACTTCTAGAATGGGCATAAGTTGCCTGTAACCATTCTTTTCTTCTAGATAATCCTGCTGCCTGGGCAGTGCTAATGGCAGCTTGTCATGCTGAAAACACTGTTGTCTGTCTAAACAACACTCAACCGAAGCGAACAGATCTAGAGATGACACTTGTATCTACAATTTCAGCCAAAAGTAAGATATAAAAAATTCAATTAAAAGAAAATGAAATAAAATGGAAATGTTCTAAGCTTGTAGTACTGTTATGAATTTCAGAAGCCTGCATATGAGAATTGCTTAGTAGTGATTTGAGCTGTAATTGTATTTTTTCTCATAAAAATCTACAGCCTAATGTAGAGGTAGGGTAAATTACTTAATTGTAGCTTGTGTCTCCATCCAGAGCCTCAGATGCATTTTTTAAGTAGCACTTCTTTATTCTGATACCTAAATGAGTATATCATTGTATTACAAAGGAGCGCTGTTGACAAGAAAAGGCTGAAGTGCTCCATGAGCTCCATGACTTCTCCTGTAGATTGCTAACCTTGATTGATAGGTGTGTGTCACATGATGTCTGTAGCATTTTGAAATGTGGAATTAAAATTCTTTTTTAATCAGTTATTCTCAAACTATTAACTCAAACATTGGATTACTTTTTCCATCTTCTTGTTTTTAATCATCTCTTAATGCTCCTACTAATGAAAAAAGCCATGTCAAACTGATACTCCAAAAAAGTTCTTACTTGCCAGGTCTGGAGCATGTGACATGGTATTTCACTATAGCATACGCAGTGATCTAGTAAAGTGTTTTATCTTCTTTTGCAGCTGGAGAAAATAACCTTCCTCATAATTACATCCAAACTCTTGAAAACTGGTCCCTTTGTCAAGCTATCACCAGTCTAGAGGAGAGTGGTAGAATCTCAGAAGCTGAAGCACTTTGTACCAAGGTATGACAACAGTATATGGGCAGAATTCCATGGAAATTTTGTGTACATTTTACAAACAGGCAATCTGTAATGTAGCAACTGTTTTTTCTGTCAGAGCTACAACTTGCAGTAGTTGATGACATAACACACTACCACCACTACCAAAATACTGAGTCTGTCTGCAACACTATAACTTTTTGAAAGCAAGCGGTGTAATACATGACAAAACTTGTTCTTCCTTTTTTGCTTTTTTTATATTAACCTAGTGTTAAGCAAAGCATTACAGAAATTTGAGGCAAGAAATCCTGGTTGGGGACTTTCAGGGGTCTTAACCATCTTCTGTGGTTCTGTGGGTTTGTGGTTAAGTTGCATTGGTACCTATTTCAGATCCACAAGTAGATGCCACAGGTTTAATCATTAAAAGGAAATGTCTTGATGCAACACATTTGGGAAACCAGACTGTAGTGTTAACATGCTTAAAGTGTGTGTGTCTGGTTGTCTTCATAAACAAAAGGCTAAGCAAAATATAAGCAAAACAGCAGTTGAACTCAGCAGCACACGTCCTCGACTTTCAAGTAGGAAATTGGCTAATCCTAGGCAGATGTTCTTCTTGCCTAAGGCATTTGTATATTAGTGTTGAAATTAATTAAATTCTAAAAATGAGATTCAGCAAACATGCTAGTTTTTTAGGGGAAGGTACTTTCCTGCCTCTTGATTTGCCTGGGGAGGGGATGTTTTCCTTTTCTGGACAGTATGTCTAATGACCTGTCTTACATTAGAAAGTATTGGAGACTTCTACAAATACAAAATGATATCTGGGGCAGGGAGGGATTATGGTGTTATTGTTTTTTTTTTTTTCATTGGTTACATAGTCTGGATAAAGGAGTCAGTTTCTGCAATTTGTGCGGAAACCAGAATAAGAGTGTCTGTTACAACTAACTCTCACTGAGAGTTATGGAACTTACGATTCCCAGTTGTTGTAACTGGCAGTGATGGGTCAGACCCTGCACTCCTTGAATTCTACACTTGCTAACAGGAAAAATTACTGCAAATGCTAACAGGTTCTACTCTCTTTCATTTCATTCTCTGCATATATCTGCATTTTTCAAAGACACAGCTTATTAAGGACTTGCTGGTTTTTTTTAACAATTTTGTTTTTCTTAAACAGGGGTGAAATATGCAAATGCTGTTTCTTAGAACAGATCTGGTTTAAGTTAGGATTTTGGGATATATCATGACTTAAACAGGTAGAAATAACACATAATGTGACTTGGAGAAAATTATTCCCCATGAGATGGATAAAGCAGCAGATGATTGGTTTTCTGTCATTCTTTAATGTGATTTTTTTTACAGGAAAGGTTTAGTTAAGTTCTATTTCAGTGAGAATTAAGTATGCTTGCTGAGGGAACTGAAACTGCTTGGATCATTCTTCAGATCACAGCTGTAGCTTTTAGGGTGTGGTAGGGGTTTTTTGTTTGTTTGTTTTGGTTTTTTTGGCCTCAAACATGTAAAAAAAAAAAAAATGACAACCAGTGGACTGCCATTTATCTGTCTTTCAGAAACCTCTAGTGGTAGGACAGGTGCAAAATTTGGGGTAGATGAGAGAGAAAGAAAAATATTACCTATTCCCATGTATCAGTTTCTGAAATACTTGTTTGCACAGAGCAGGGAGAGATGCCATCTTGCAAGCATTCTGAGAATGTTTGCAATGCTATTTTCTATAGAGATCCAATGGGGAAAAACAATATATATCTTCTGATTATTAGTAAATGATAATTTTGATATAATTTGGTTCCAGGGTTTAAAGAACTGCCCTGAGCACCCAGCTCTGTTTTTGCTTTTGAGACAAATTCAGTGTAAGCAGCTGTTGCTGTCTCACAAGGAGCTTCCGGATACCATCCTGAAGGAGCTTCACAAAACAGTCATGACCAGTTCATCTTCCATTGCAGCCTGGCAAGTAAGTGTGTATTCTCTCTCTAATTTTGGTATATCAGCTGTTCGTTAGAGTGAGCTCTGAGAAGAAAATATCTGCTATATGAGAATTTTTCACTGGTTGCCTTCATTTGTCCACTGACAGCAAATGACAGAAATCAGCTAATTTTCAGTTCTTTATAAAACTGTAATGTTATGTTAATTTTCTTTTAATTTATGAAATAATGATAATTGTTTGTAAAATCTAGGAGATGTGGAGGTAAAAATAACAACTGGAGATTAAAACCTGACACCTGCATCTTTAGGGTTATATGACTTGGCAATGTGAGTCAAAACAGTAAAATACTTATATAATCTCTGTATCCCATAGGAAAAGGTGGAGGTAAGCTGTGTACTGTTCCTTATTCAGGATATGAAATCCTGAATAAATCACTTCTGTGTTTCATTATTTTCTGACATCAAGTGTCACCATTCTTTTGTCAGCTGAGACTGGGGAAAAGAGGAATCCTTCTCAGAAGTAGTGTTCACACCCTCCCTTTCATGGAATCACAGAGGATCATTTTTTAGTTAAAATGAAGAGGCTGTAATTTGGCTCATATGGTTCATATGGTGAGACAATCTGAGGAACTGTCTCATGCATGCCAATACACATTTCTGGTGATGCAGTGTGTGTGTATATATATATATGATTTTTATTTTTTAACTGTTGCTTTTGGTTACAGTTACTGGCTTCCTTTACAAATGTTAGTGTGTTTAGAAAAATTCCACAAAATTTAATTGTTCTTTATGTAATTGTAGGAAATATGATTCTCTCCCTGCCTGTTGAACACATAAATCTCTCTTTCCAGCAACTTTCTCTTAAAGGTGATTTCAATCCTAAAAGATGAGAAAAAGACTGCTATAAATATCAATAGTTATGTCCATTGTTAGAAGGCTGCAGGTCATCTCCTCTTTTGGAACATAGACATAATATTTGTGGAATGGTGCTTTTTTTGGGTATGTCTTTCATGGAATCATAAGATTTCATTTTTCACTGCAGAACTCATTCAGATTGTTGATTTGTAAAACACAGGGATATTTGAGCCATGATTCCATCCTCAATTTAATAATAATAGTGAAAATGGAATTAAATCTTAAATGTTCTTCACGCATCTGTTGCGTAGCCAAGTGTCATCTTGCTTACAGACAGGGAAAGGGAATGAACTAAAAGAATGTGGGTTTTATTCTGTTTTGGTTCAGGCCATAGATAAGATGCCTCTGGGTAAGATCTTTGCAATCTTCAGTTCGAGAAGATACTTCTCAGGGCTTTGTTAATGATCCGAAAAAGCTTCTTGGCTGCTACAGCTGTTCCTAATGGATAGCTCTTTGATTTAGGAGCACTGCTGAACGAGCGCTCTGCTGACTGCTCTGCTTTTTTGTGCTGTGGCTCACCAGAGAGACAATAAAATTGTGCACCTGTGTGGATGTCCTATTGTACAAAGCAGTCTTGCAGCTTGATGTCAAGATGCATGGTCTCATTGGTACTAAAAGGGACATTCTGGAAAGTCTATTCACAAATGGCTTCAATGCATCAGAAAAGCTCAAGAATCTTGTCTCTTCTTACACTAGGCAGCTGTTAGCTAGCAAAAGTCTTCTTTTAAAAGGGAATTACCTTGCTTTTAAAAAAAAAGTTGCTTTGGTTGTTTGGTCACCCAGCAAATAATACTTTTAAATGTGGCTTAGGCATTTTGGTGCTTATCATGCAAATGTCAGGAATTTGCAAACGTGTGGCTGTATCTCCTTTAAGAAATGTGATATGGCTACACAATTTAAGAGGGAGAAGTTAGAATCCTTTTCCTTCAATTTGTGGACAAATCCAGAGCTGATGGAGCAGGTAGCAGGAGCAAGAAACTCTCTGCAGGACCTGTGATCTACTTTTTGTCCCACATAGCTCCTCCACGTGATTGTGGTGTGTAGTGAAAATGTGTAGCCCAAGATGTCTACTCCTTGTCTGAGCTGAGACTCACATTGGAAGATCTTTTTGTGTTCCTGAAATAGCTCACTTGGATTGGAAAAAAACTTTCTTCCAGAGGAAAATTCTTTTCCGCTCTACAGAACTTTTAGGAGCAAGTGAGGCGCCACCTAATGCTCTTCTGCCTGGAGAATGACTTTCGCAGTGCCAGTTGTAGTATTTATTCACTTATGAGCAATCTCCAGATTAAGACAGCTGTCAGATAGTTGGATGGGTGTCAACTAAACTCTGAAATATGTTGATGTGGTGAGGTGTACTGCTGGCTCTGCAATCAGGAGATTACGTTTTCCTTCAGGATACTGCATTATGTTGTTGGAGCGGGGGTGGGGTGGGCAACAATGTTTTAGCCAATAACTAAACCATGGAACTCTTACGAATTGAACTAAATTGTATCATCTAAAGAGATGTGTGTTTTGTTGGTTCCATAACTGATTTTCTTGGCTATTTTCAGTGGTTGGCAAAAGTGTATCAGTCTCAAGGAATGATCGTTGGAGCAGAGATGTGTTACAGAAAGAGTCTGCAGTTGGCCTCACAGCAGGGTAGCTGGAGCGGGAAGTTATCCAGTCTGCTCAGGCTGGCTATGCTTGCACTGGAAGTCTGCATGGTAAGATAATCAAAATTATATAACTGCATGATGTAACAGGAGCCCATGTAGCACTGGGCTTCTGCAGTCTTTTGCTGAAATTCCTGCTTAAATGGCTTTGCATATTATGAATGACAACTTGACTAGTGAATAAAATAGGACTTCAAGGGGCTATTTTTAGAACATTCTCTCATAAGTGGTTGCTGTGAAATAATCATGTAGAGTCACGGTGTACATAAAATGGGTAACTTGTTTGATAAGGATTGTTCCTCTAATTGATTCAATTTGATCATCAAAATTGCGATGTCCTTCAAGTCTCTGTCTCCTTGTTCAGATTACTGTCTTTAATAAATGTTTTTCCTATACTGAAGTTTCCAGACAGCAGCCAGGTTTCAAGTAACTTCGTACTGTATGGTCACTTCTAGATCTGCTGCCTTGCTTTGAAGTATAAAGATAATGTAAGGGAAGCATACGCTGTGATGTAAAGAAAATCATCTTACTTTTACATTGCACTGAGGAGCCAGGTGAACATAACTCAAATTCTTGGAAAGCATCTGTTCTCTTTAGGCACTGTTACTCTAGAATTTTGAAGTGCTCTTGTGGGCTTCCTTAAAGATGATAAAAAAGGTAGATATTGGTTAATCCTGGCCTACACCTTGTCATGTATTTTAAGAGGTTACCAAGCCAGCAGGCACATCCAAATTCACGCAAAGGAACTCCGTACATCAGGAGTGTTAATATAAGAAAAGACAGTCAGTTTTACTGAGGTTAAAGCTGCAAAACTGTTGTTTCTGGTGGGGGGAAAAAGAAACCTCCTCAGTGTAGACAAATTCACAACCTGTGTGCTTCAAATGGCAGAATTCATCAAGTAATTTTGATTTCATCAAAATCAATCCTTCATCAAGGATTATTTCCTCCCGTGATTCTTCTGTCCTTTTTCCAGTAGTCTGCATCAAATTTCTTAAATATCTTCAGTATCTGCACGGGTCTCAAGGTACTCTTTAACTGGATTAATACTATTTCTTCAGAAGATGGCCTAAATTGCATGAGGCTATTTGACTTTGTTTTAAAAATAGGATAAATGTGATTATCTTCTTTCTGCTTTTGCATGAACAAAACAGTTTATACATGGATTTCTGTTAGGCCTCTTATTAGCTCCAGCTTAATGAATTAATGTGCAAAAGGCTGGTCAGAAACTTGGCACCCCTTGAAGCACAACATTATGTCTGCTGTCCAGACAGTAGCAAGGTTATGTTCTAACTTGTCACTCCAAAAGTAATGCTTCCCACTTATTTTCATGGAAACTACGACAGCTGCAAAGAGCACAACAGCACTCTTTGATAGAGCAAATTCTCAGCTACGAAACACTCTTTATTTTAACATAGTCATCACCATTAGCTATGTGTTTTTGCCAGTAATGAACAAGAACCAGCATGATGCACTCATAAAAAATCTCCACCAGAGGAGGTGAGATGTTACCGCCACTGCTGAAGTGTACCACCCCCCACCTCACTCACTGAAGTGACAATGAACTGTGATGGAATATTGGCAGGAAGGCTCAGCCTCTACTACTGCTGTACCACCAGCATCCACCTCTGACATCATGGGCCATCATAATAAAATAGCAGGCATTATTCTCAGAGCAACCCTATAATAATAATTTTGTTGCCTCTAATAGTAAGCAAAGAAACAAATAACTTGCTCAATAATTGCTTTGTTAATTAATTACCGTCTTGGAGCTGATTATTACTGCTAGTAAAATGTATTGTTATATTCTCCATTCTCTTCTGTGAATGAATTCTATGTTCTAACATACTCATGTAATGGGATAAAAGTATACAAAACAAAGGTTTCTGACAGACAGGCATTACTAAAACATGTTTGGAAATGATGAAAAGATTCTTCACGTAAGTGAGCAAGTGGAATGCTGGCAAGGCTCATCCAAGAAGTCTTAATGTAATTTTTCCAGGCTCTTCTAAACAATGACTTTAAAGACATTGCATACTAACTTGACAGGTATTTTATGTAACTCTGAACAACTTGAATTAAACCCTCACTACAGAGAGTTGCAAACAAATACTGATTTGCACTGCACACTACAATTAAACTCTTTCTCTTTTTTTCTTTTGTTTTCATAGGCTAATGTCTCAAATGAGCACTGGCCATCCTTGGTTCAGGAGGCAACAACTGAAGCTTTGAAACTCTATTCCTGTCCCTTGGCAGTTCTCCTGCAAGCACTTCTACAGTATATTCGCAAAATGGGAGCAAGGTATGCAATCTGCAAAGCATAAATGGAACACATTGTCTAAAAGTATTTACTCATCAGAATTAAATATGTCCAAGTGGCCATGATGGTTGTATCTAACTCCTAGATCGAAAAGAAAACTGAAAACAAGAATTCTTGAAATAGCATGACAGTTAAAAGGGAGAGCAGAGAGAAGGGGTTACTTACTCTTCTAAAAAAAAATAAAATATTGTAATAACCTGCATACTGTAAGTACTGGAAGGCTACTATGAGATCACCCTGGCCCCTGGAAAATCAGATGAGTTATAATGGGCAGAACTTGTGAAACAAGAGCCAAAGCTGTTTGCACCACTGAATGAATCCTTAAACTTATTTGCCCGTTTTGCTGTATTTCTAATAACATGGTGAATTTGGAAAAGGTCTCAGTTGGGTATAAGCTGGCAGTTTTAGAAAGTAGTTAGAATTAGATATTCTTAAACCTATTAGATAAATAGGTTTAAGGCCTTCTGTTACTCTATTCAGACTTCCCTTTTCTGCAGTCTCACATCTTAGTTCTGTGTTTTAGAGAAATTGCTCTGAGTTTTGGATTACATACGTTTGTATATAACATTCAGTTCTATTGGGATTGTTAAAACTCTTTGTATTAGCTGCTGCTTTCAGGAGCATCTGTCTTCTGAAAGATTTATTTTATATAGAAAATATCTGCTGTATTTGAGGTCTGAGGTTGTGCTGAGTTCACAGATACCAGATACAGTTTTTATCACAGGTGCAGTTTTTATCATGTTGTTTGTAGCAGTTATAAAATCTGCTATTTCAGTCTGTGTAGTTACCAGTTAAAGCAGTAATTTGAATGTGAAATGCTAGGTATAGCAATGATGGCAATATTCCTTAGCATTTCAACTGACAGGTAGTTTTCCAGATACAACTATGTAGGAAACAAGTAAACACACATCTCTGCTTCCTCACTGGTATTTCCATAAGGACATCCTTTTACATTACTTCTGGTTATTATGCCTTACAGTTGGATATTGGTGTGTTGCACCTAGTTAATGAAATTTTGCAGTTGATTTGGATTGTTTTGGTTATATTTGTAGGGAGACTCGACGAATGTTGGAGAGGGTGGTTTACCAACCAGGGAATCCAGAAACCATCGTGTCTGTGGCTCGCTGGTACCTCCTGCAACATCTATATGCCAAAGATGACTACGAATTAATAGATGTAAGACGATTCAGTCCATATAGAAATGCAATTGATTTTCATTTTATATCATGGCTGTAATTTCCAAGAGGGGCAGGGAGAGATTAGGGAAGTGATGGCTCTTCTGGGAGAACACAGTGTTTAAGGATTCCATGCTGACAAAACATGCCTTACTTTGTATCCAGCTTACTTGAAAGATTTCAGTTCCTCCAAGTGATACTAATACAAATCAAACTGTAAAATCTCTCTGTAATCCAAATCATAATTTTTGTACTTATGATTTTCACTGTATTTGTGATGATGCATTATTTTTTGTTGTTAGTAAATGGTGCATTATTTTATTTTCATAGCACTGTACAAGTTGATTTGGTCAAATTTGCAAATCATGAAGTTCTTTAATATGATGGAAGGTGATCCACGTTGGCTTGTAATTAGAATCACTTTGCTACTCAGATTCTGAATATGCAAATAGAAGGCTTGGAAAGTAAATGGAGACAGTTTAAATTTAAGTGGGGAAGGTGAAAGGAAACCTTGGCAGTTGTAAGGAGATACAGAATGCTTCTTTTTGACTAATATAGGTTTATACAGATGTATAATAAGGAGGCAAGTGTGCAGTGACAGGGAGATAGGTCTCACCTAGATCTGTTAGTGTCATTGCCAGCAGGGAGCTTATTTGTACTCAGCCTCAAGTAACAAATGATGCTGCTGTAGTGCATTGCAAGTGACTACAAGTTTAGCAGGTGACTAGAGTGTTTTGTCTAATAAAATGTATAATGTTTTAAGTGAGCTGGTGTGTCATGTTGAGTATTTCTTATTCTGGTCTTACTGGTTACTTAATCTTTTAGGAAAATTGGATAGTAGAAATTAATATGACTTAATCTGAATTAATATGAATTAGAGATTTCCAGTTAAATACTAACATTAAACTTAAGAAATTCTCAGTGCTTCTTTTCTTGATTTCTCTTCAGGTACTTGTAGAAAATGCCAAAGCTAATGGGGATATTAGAGCTCTGGATCTACACAAGAAATTATCAGCAAGTGCCTAGTATGGACTATCTGAAGTGGAACGTCTTCTGTTCATGCAATTTAATCGGGCCATCCTTCAGGAGTTCTGTGTGGTCTGGGCTTTTTTATTTGTCTTTGTCTGGTTTTATTTCTTGTTATGTCAGCAGCAACTTTTTTGAACAAAAGTAGGTTATTCTTTTGTTGACGTAAGTCCCATCATAAAATACACTTCACTTGAAAGAAAAAAAAGTGATTTTTTTTGTTTGCTTGTTTTCTTCTTTGAAACCTCAGTACTGTTTGCAGTAGAGATTTATGATCTTTCCCCAGTGGCCACTCACAAAGAAGTACAATGTTGACTGCATTGGCAGTGATGAAAGCTTGAAGATGTTTCAGTTTTTTCTTTCTTCCCTGGAACAGTCTTATTAGTTAATTGATAGCAAACTTTTCTTCCCTCCCAGATATTCTAAAACATGCAGAAATTTAAAATGTTTTGCATTAATTTTGCAACTGAGACCCAATTCACTTAGAATTTCATCTGTGGTGTCAGTTTATATGCTTTATGTTTTTTGTTAGCTAAGCTTAATTGCAGCAGTGTGTCACGTCCCACTTCCCCCACTGAGGAGGGGGGAGTGACCAACATTCACTGAGGGGCTGAATTGCTGTGGAGCGTGTAGGTGGGTCATAGTTTGGTTACTCTGGTTCCCTGTTCCCATGCAAAATTCCAGTTAAAATGTGCAGTCACACTTACCTGTGAAGTAAACATGTTTTCTGAATTGGTAATGGTTCCATTACACATGGAATGTGTAGGTTTAAGCCCTGGTGCCAGAGAATCCCAACAGTTGCATGTCTTGAATCAAAGGTTCACAATTCTGGGATATACCATATTTCTGTGGGATTCCATATGACTGTTCCATGGACAACTAATTGTCCATGAGCAGTTCATTAGTGGGGAATATCCTCTTGGGGCTGGGAATTTATTTTTTGTTCGTCTGTTATACTATCTGGATTGGACAAAAAATTCTTAAGGGACCAAACACTTTCATATCAAGAGAGGTCACAGTGAGGTTAGCCACCCCATTCATTAGTAACTTGAGTTCACCAACCCAGAGATGGAAGGACAATATATTCATGTTGTAGGGGTTCACCACCAGATAAAGAATCCAACAATGTACAAGATTACACAGGATCTCTAGTTCTTGGGGACAGCACTTCTACTTTAGTATCTTCTTACAAGGCACCTCTACATTGTGCCCCTAAAATGTCCACTTTTTCAGGTTGCATGGGAGGCATTTGTAGTTCACATACAGAGCTCTTGCTTCCAACACATAACATTCTGTGTCTTTCAAGGTTGTATCAATCAGAAAATATTAGGTTACTGAAGAGGGTGTGTACCAAGTTGTTCTGCTACACTCCTGAAATGGGAATGAGTAACCCCCCCCCCCACACACACACAAAGATGTTTTATTTGTGCATGCATTTTGAATACACTTCTGGTTTAATGTTGCTATCTTTTGATTTATAAAATTTGTGAGAAGTTTAACCAAATGATGGCAAACTTAAGGCCTGCAGCTGTTGGGATGTCCTCATTCTGTTTGATTCCAGGTTTGGATGAAACCAGTGATCAGTGTGCCCATGCCAGGTTGGATGGGCTTATTCACATTCCCAGTTTACTGAGATAAGATTATATTCTTACTCTGTGGATATATAAACCCCTCCTCCATGTGCCCATCATCTTCCTCATGGGGTTAATGCATACTGCACATGGTCTAGTAGTTGATATGTGTATGGTTTCAAGGAATCAGGCAGACTTCAAATTAGGGGAGTTGTTCTGTTGGGGTTAGCAATTAATGATAGCACTGGGGAAGGCTGTTGACAGACTAAGTTTCTATCATGTATTAACTCAAGGCAAGCACCCTTCTACAAACTCTCAGTCAATACAGACTGGATCCTCCTATCTCCAAGGTGTCCAGAATCCTACCCAATAGGCAGCTTGTTAAGTTAATGGCCATGGCTTCATTGGGTCATTGGCAGTTAGGAAAGCTCAGCAGCAAAACTCAGTTGTCACTCTCCACGCATACTCCGTGTCAGTTTCTTGAGCTAACCTGCTGTATTTTTCCAGGACTTTTGGACATTTTGGCTGCCGAGAATGGCACCATCTAGGCAACTTGCCTATCCTCACCCTGAACATTATGGATAGTCTCTATCTTAATCACTGGCTTTGTTCTTGGGGTAAAGTGTTTTTTGGCTACTTTCCAATTCCTTAGTTATGTACATGGTGCTTAGGCCCAGTTTCTTGGTCAGCTGTGCTGAGCTTGTAAATCACGGCTCACTATCCAGAACAGTGTCAAGGTCTGTCCAATCAGGAGTGCTTGTCCTTCATCCTCTAATTCAGACTATAACATTTTCTCTCAGTTTGATGTATTGGACAGAGCCGTGAGGAGTTGCTGAGTGATATTACATTTGGCAGTTGGCTGGTTCTGCAGGGTTTTCATTTGTTCCTGCAAGAGTTGAACCATTTTATCACTAGTTTCTTTAACCAGGTGCCTCCTCTTCTGTGCCATCACTAATGCTGCTCCCAGCACAGCACGCACAATGGCTTTTTCTTTCCATGGCCATGCTTTTTGTTCTTTTCTAAGTGTTGCAGTCCTATTTGTTTCAGCATTTGGATCATAGCAACTAACACAGGCCCATACCATCCCTGGTGGGATGGGGCATGCCTTATATTCCTTAAGCTTCTCAACAAGAGGGGAGCAGTCAGGCATTGGCATTTCCCAGGCAGCCATGGCTTGCCACAGCGAAAGCTATCTTGGCATATAGCTTAGAGGTCACTTCCCAGTGCTCCCTCAGCACAGTCACTTTGGGACCTGTCCCTTATGCAGTATATCGTTCTGACTGTGGGCTTCAGTGAATGTTCTCATCAAGAAAAACTTGTCATCATATGGGACAAGGTCGTATTCATGCTGTGTGTAACAGGCTCTATTTATGTCTTGGTGATTCTGCTGCTGACTGCTTAATTGGATGAATCATGACAGTGGTTCTTAATACATGATGTTATTTTGTCTTTATGTACATGAAAATAAAAAATAAATCAGTTATTCTAATCTATTAATGTTACCATTAATGATTTTCAAGCTGTTGACAGCAGAGTTGTGATACCTGTCCATTCCTGGTTTACAGTTTCTTAAAGCTCTTGCATATCCAGAAACATGATGGTTGGTATGTCATACTAGACACTTCCAAGGCATGCAGTACACTGCTGACATAGTAGGTCTGGACTGAAGGCACAGTTGGCTTTAGTACCACTTGCACTTGGCCTAAGGAAAGCAGAATGCTGAGCTCTGATGGAGGAAAACCGTGGGGCCTATCTGCTAGCACATCTTGGCTGCCAGCCATACAAAGTGATAGGTGGAAAGTAGGTGCAAGCCACAGGCTACCACTGCCATTTTAAACCATAATGCTAAACTCAGTAGGATGGATTTTCTGCTCTGTGGAGGTGAGTACTCTGAATGTCAAGAAGCCCTCCTCGTTTCCTATACATCTCAATACCTTACTTTAAAAAGACTTTTCCTGATAAATTTAGGTAGATGGTGGTTGCCTTTACAGCCTGCTGTCACATAGGCCTGAGCTATCAGTAACTGCATATATTAAAATGGAATGTTGCAGAAGCCAGACTCGTGACTCTCAAGACTAGCTGTAACTTTTTTTAGCTTGCTGCTATTAATAGCCTTGAAAAGTGTGTACAGCCCATAGTTGCTATCCTCGTGTGTGGCTTTGATATTTATGCCTCCTACTGTAGTGGTGGGAGAGCCGTCATAGCCAGTCTGGTGACAGCATGGTAAGTGGCTGCCAGCCCTTGTTTTTAGGGCATTAAAGAGAAGTTCTTCCACTTGAGTATTATCCTATGCTTTGTTCAGCATCAAACCCTTCTTACAGCTAGGAGAACAAAGGACCCCAGGCCAGAGAAACCAACTTTACTAACCACCAACAGTGAATATTCTGTGTATTTTCTTTTTAAAGTTCAATGTTTTCTCTCTTCAGAAGGCCTTGAAGTTAATAACTTTTACTGTGATCAATACTGAACTCCTTGAACAAGGTAATTACACAGCCCAAATCATACTGTGTGCCCTTAGAAAAAAATACATATATCTCTACCACCTACTCAGTGAAGAGTCTTCTGGGATCATCAGTTTAAGTTTTTGTAAAATCAAACAGTAAGAGGTAAAAATTTTGTTCTCCTCAGTAATGTACAGTCTATAAAAATCAGAACTCACTCATAAAAGCACTACTGAAAAAAAATGTGAATTCATGCAGATTGAGACAGCCCTATAATTTATGTTATTGTAGAGCTCAGCTTTGGAAATCAAATCAGTGCTGTACAAAGGCACTTGAGCATCACTGAGATGGAGGACTGAGACTTGGTTACAGATTCCACTGACTGGAAAGCTGCACATTTGGTTGCTACCAATGTAAAGGGGGAAAAAAAATGAAGCTCCAATTACATTTTTTTATATGACGTTGTCTTACACTGAAGGCAGAATTGAATGAGATTTAATGAATCTCAAGGTAGAACATCTGATTAGATCAGATACGAAGGATTTTATATGCTGCTTACATTTCCTTTCATATAAGCGTGAGAAAACAGCTTCCTTCTGAGAAGTTCATCTATTTGGGCCGTGTGCGTTTGTGACCATTCATTCCATTCTTCTGTATTTCTCTTGCCTTGGATTTCTGTTCAGCTCTCCAGCTTCCCTCAAGATGGTACCATGTAGCACTGCAATTACACTGATTTAGGTATTCTTGCCTGGCCTTAGACTTTAACAAAGCTACAAGTATTTACTTGTATTTACTGGAAAGTATTTACTGGAACAAGCCAGAGGAAGACAGGCGGTGGGGCTGCCAATGGAACAGCTCACCTACAGGGACAGGCTGAGGGAGCTGGGGCTGTTCAGCCTGGGGAAGAGAAGGCTGTGGGGAGACCAGAGATAATTCTTTCAGTATATAGAGAGGGGCTGTAAGAAAGGAGGAAAAAGATTATTAAGCAGGGCCTGTTGTGATAGAACAAGGGGAAATGGGTTCAAACTAAAAGAGGGGAAATTTAGATTGGATATAAGGAAGAAGTTTTTACAATAAGGGTGTGAAGCATTGGCACAGGCTGCCCAGGGAGGTGGTGGATGCTCTGCTGGCACTCACAGTCAGGTTGGATGGGGCTCAGAGCAGGAGAGTTGGACTCAATGGCCTTCAAAAGTCCGTTCCACATCAAATGGTTCTGCACTATCCTGCCCTGTCACTGCACTGACAGATTTTAAGACACCACCCACAGTCTACAGCGATGTCTGCAAAGAACAGAACAAGAATCACACCGAAGCATAAGTTCAGAACATCTCGAACTGCTGCACGTTACAGAGATTTATTTCAGTGTTACTGGTTACCTAATGCATGTAAAAAACTTGATAAATGCGGAGCCAACCTGAAAGCAGCCATCAAGCTTAAGAGGGCTTGGCAACAATCAAGATGCAGGAAGGTCGTGACTTTGGTTGCCGTTTGTTCTGTTTGTCTTTTCAAGGAGCCAGCAGTTTCTAGGACCTATTACTCACTGGAGAAACTCTAACATACCGAAGTTGCTCCCTGCAGTGGGAACGTGACTGATTGCTGAGTGGAGTTCCCTACTGGCTGCCTGAGTTTGGCTTCAGCAGTTGTGCTGGGCAGGTTCAGCTTCTTAGAGAAGCCATATGGAATCCATGGTTTTGAGAGACCTCTTTTTCTGTAGAACAAGAAGCAGATGAGACTTGAAACAGGAGGGTTATCTCAGTCTTTTGAATGCCATCTCTTGGAGATGGATGGTCTTAGGCCTTCTGAACACAGATGTTATACTCCAGAAATTCAGATCTCTTTTTCAATTTGTGACCACCTTATCTTGCCTCCCTGATAAAGAACTCACACTACCCATCATCAGTGTGAAGTCATACTGATGCTCCTTTGTCTCTGCTCCAGAATTTTTCCTTTATTTCCCTTATTTGATTGTTGTGTGTTGGCAGTTTCGTTTGTTTGTTTGTTTTGTTGTTGTTTGTTTGTTTGTTTGTTTGTTTGTTGGGGGGGGGGGAACAGTGGAAGGGGGTTGTTTAAGTACAACAAAACCCACAGTGCCAATCACAGTTTTGAGCGCTACATTGCTAATCAGCAACAACTTTATTCAGTAAGACAGAGGAGGTGAATAGTAAACCTTAATAATGCTTCTGCTAATAATTAACTTGCATTTTACCATGTGTACCCAACTTACAAGCTACTTTTAATGATTGAGTAACTCCTTATAACCAGTCCAAGTCGTTCCACTTTCCATAATGCTTTTACTACCGACGCATTGTGTGGAGCTGAAGGAATCTACTCAGCCTGATTTCAGTATTTACAGCAATCTCAAACCAAGATAGCTTACAGCAGAACTGAGCTAACTGTGCTTAAACACTGAGTGATAGGTTTCATGAAGTCCTTTAAGTAGTATGAATACTTCTGCATGAAATCTGCTTTCAAGATTCTAAATCAATCCTTATTTAAAGCTTTTCTTCGTGTACTTTTAATGGTGAACTTGAAAATGGCTGCAGGTGTAGCAGATCTGTTATTTTTGTGGCTGTCCAATATGACAAGTCACAAGAACATCCTACAGCGACAGGGGAAAACAGAGGTGAGCGTGTTTAATCCAGTGCTGCTTCTCATTGGAGAGAGCATCTGAGTGTGTTTATAAGGATTTGCTTTTGCAATTCAGTCTCATGGAAAGTCTCTTGCTTTGTACGTTTGTTTGTATTTCTCACTTCTCTTCTTCTCAAGCTTCAGCTTTGTGTTCTGTATTTGTTTGAGCAGCTCCAGAGACTCGTGAATGGATTGAAATCCTGGTAGAAAAATAGGAACAATTAATTAAACTGTGATTGCTTTTGGTACACTAAGAGATTCTTCTTTTTCTCCCCAAATATTTCTGACCCATGTGTAAATCAGAGCACATTAAACCCCATCTATTTATTTCATCTTTTTACTGAATACCATAAACATGCAATATCAGCTTACGTTGCCTTGCTGTAGGGGTCGCATCTTCCAACGCACTGGACAACATCAAGCACGATAGGAATAAGCTGTAATCAATATACCTGTAGGTTGAAGCTAAGAAAGTGTTGTCCAAGGGTGGTGTCAGATTTTAAAGTGCATTGTTCTTATATTGAGCGCTGAGTTTTATTTATTTGAGTTTGAATTAAGGACATCCTGTGTTCCCACCAACGTGCTTGGTGCAGTGCCTTGAGATCCAGCTGTGTGCATTTGGCCACACTGATGCAGGGCCTGTGCAGTTCCTCTATTTTTTTCTTTTTCCTTTTTAATGCTTATCATAACATGACAGTAGATGTCATTTTTCTTTCTGGAACATCTGCTTAATAGAGACTGATTTTATCATTGCTACGCACGAGATAGCATTCAACCAAATCAGTGCATATGTTGTTTAGAAGTTTAAATCCTGAGTGTGCCTGTGATTTCCAGGATGCTGATCTGTGCGAAAGCCCAGGGAGCTGATGAGACAGTTTGTAAATTGCTCCAATGCCCTTCATGCTGCTCTGTACCTCTTCAGTGGCCTTTTTCTCCCTGTTTTTGGGGGCTCAGTCTCTACCAGACTTCCATGGAAAGAGCAGTCACTGAACTTGAGTTTGAAGGCAAATATTGCCAAGGTTTTGTGTAAACAGATCTCTTCTGTTATTGATTTCCACAGGCAGGAATCTCAAGAGCCCCCACTGAAACACCGGAATCTTTTATTCTGAAATTTATTATCTCCAGCATTCTTCTGCTTACCGGACTGGACTTGATGGTCAGTCCATGCATGAAGGACTGACCATCGAGTTCAGTCCTTCGTGCCTCGAGCTCCTTCCTGTTTCAAGGCTGTTGCTAATTTAGAACTTGATGTGTTAACAGCTCTGGAGCACAGCTTGTGGGTTGCAAATAATGAAGGAATTGGAACTGAAGTAAGGAGCTGTGGTCCTAGATCGCAGGCAACTTTGAAGATGAGAACATATCAGATGTGAAGCACTCGTGCAGTGTTTTCAGCCATCTGTTCCCTTGGACCATTGGCTGAGTGATATTTTTATTATTATTATTTGTGCATTGACTTGTGTTTCCATTTTGTTTCCATTATCAGCTGCAAGTGGGGCAATAGGATACTTTATAGAGAGCAAAATCTTCCTTTTCAAAGGCTTGTGCTTTGTGCAAGGTGAATTGCTGCTGGTAGTTGAACATCCAGAATCGGCTCAGATTGGTAATGAGTCCATGACCTGGGAATTACGTTCAGCCTGACTGTACCCATAAGAAGCATCTACTGTGTGTTCAGCAATGTTATCTAAATGCTTCTGTACTCATCTATCCTATGGTCTGGGTAGGGTAGCTATTAAACAACCGGGTGCCTCTTTCTCAATCTCCTGTTTGTGGAGAATGGGGAGTAAAGGCTGTAAAAAATATAAAACAATCAAACATGATCAGCAGGACCTGAGGCAAAAGGCAAAAACTTTTACCTCTCAATTAAGGTTAGTGGCCTTGTGAGCAGAAGAAGGAAGCACTCAGAGAAATATGGAATGGATCGTGAAATCACCTTTTAGATCATCTTACTGTCAGACTCTTAGGTAGAGAAAGCAACCTATGTGTGAATATCCTGCTGGTGCTGGTAAGGATAGCTGGGCTAACCCAGATGCCTAAAAATGACACCTGTGAAACCAATGTGTGGGAGAGAAATCTTCTGAAGGTACTTGTCTCATTACTGGAAAATGTTTTCTGCAGCAGAATTTACTGTACAAATGTATTGACAAATACTTGCATGAAATTCTCACCTGATCTGTATTCATTTTGGATTTCCTCAAGCTCCTTCCAAATCTCTCTTTCTAACCTGGTGATTCTTGCATGCAGGTTTTTTTCATCACTCTTCATTTGGTTCAGCTGCCTTTTGTGTTTCTCTGGGTTATCTGATTGCTCTAGCTGTAGTGACAGAAGTAGAAGCTTCTCTTCTATTTTCTTTTCTGCTGCTTCCTTTAAACACATGGAAGAAGGTAATGGTAAGATGCTTTAAATATGGCCACCATTATAGTCCAGTCTGGCAACCCTGAAATTAATCAGTTTCACTTCCCAGTGCCAAGAATAAGAGTGCTGCAGAAATGCAGTAAAGTCTGGTACCCTGGAGGGAGTCCTCTCCTAAGGTCCTAGTTTGACCATCAACGTGGTCAAAATCCCTCACCTTCTGCAGCCCTGGTAGCTCAGAAAATTCAGGCAATGCTGGGCTCTGCCTCTCAGGGAAAATATTTGCAAACCTGGCAGAGTTTTTCGAACCTAAAATGAAAACGTATTCTGTGTTTACAAACATTACCATGCTGTACAGGTGGCTGGTGGAGTGAGTCAGCTCCAGGAATAACAAAACTGCTGCTTCGTACTCCCAACACAGTTCCAGCTTCAGCACGAAACACATCCACCAGCCCTCTTATCCATCTGGCCTCAGCCATGTCAAAAAGGTGTCCAACTGGACTTATAACAGATATAACTTATAACAGGAATTTTACACGATCTGGTAGTGATAGGACAGGGGGAATGGTTTAAAACCAAATGAATGGGAGATTTAGGTTAGATATTAGGAGGAAGTTCTTTACTCAGAGGGCAGTGAGGCCCTGGCACAGCTGCCCAGAGAAGCTGTGGTGCCCCATTCCTGGAGGCACTCAAGGCCAGGTTGGATGGAGCTCTGGGCAGCCTGACCTGGTGGGGGCAGCCCTGCCCACAGCACAGGGTTGGGGCTGGGGGGGCTTTGAGGTCCCTTCCAACTCAAACCATTCTGTGATCCTATGCTTTATTCTGAAAACAGCCAGCTGTGCTTCGAAGGCCCATGTCTGAGCAGAGTCAGTGTACTCCAGGTGGGTTTTGAAGCTCACCTCACACTGCTCCCGTCTCCAACAGAATGTTGAAGTTTACCTCAGCCCTCAGGGGCTGAGCTATGTTTTCCCTGAGAAGACACCCACCTGCTGTAGGGAACTGCTTTAGCATGGAGTAGGACTGGATGATCTCTGGAGGTCCCTTCCAGCCCATTCTGTGATTCTGTGACCACCAGTTGCCCTGTGCACAGATGTATGTGTATACACGAGAATGAAGGCACTCCTTGTAAATTCATCTGTCAGAAGGTGACTTAGAAATGTTTAAGTCCTGTTAAAGTTGCACTACTTGACACTGCAGCTCTCCCTGAGGAGAGCTTAACTACATATTTTGGTTTGTTTTCTCAAAAATAATCACAAATACTGCATTAGCAGGGTAGCTGTGAGACAGTGCCTGAAGGGTCAGAAACACTTTTGTATCTGCCTGGTTGCACCAATTGTTTGGTATTGACAACTAGAGATTGTGAAGCAGAATAAGTGGAAATTGAAGCTCTATAGTGTTTCAGTTCCCTTTTGAGTAATTTCTCTGTGTGGTTTTGTTTAGCAGTCTTCATTCTGGTTGTAAACCATGGCAGGTGTGTTTTAATTGGTTTTGAACTCTGAAGCTGAGTGAACTACGTGCAGCAAAGGAGGAAAAGCTTTTAGAGTTGTGAAGGGATTGATTAAAAGATATTGGCCCTGTGTCAAGCACTGACTGCTGCGGTGGAATCTAAACTCGCTGCATATTAATATAGCAACCACAGTCTGGTGATGGCATGTCTATATTTAAAACCAGTAAGAATTTGCATAGAAGATCCCTTACTATTCTGAGCCTGTCAATGAATGACAGAAAGCCTTATGATGCTCAGCGATGGCACTGATGCTTGTTCTGGGGCAGGTCACCACTATTGGGTAAATTGGGTCTTCACAAATGCCCAGTTCATACTGGTTGCCCAGAGGGTTGTGGGATCTCCATCCTCAGAGGTACTTAAAAGTCACCCGGAGGAGACCTGCCACCTGCCTTTGTCGTTGGCCCTGCTGGAGAGAGGAGCTGAACCTCAGGACTTCCATATATTCCTTTGAAATAAATTATTCTACAGCCATATGTTTTTCATAATTCATCGCTTTACTGGCCATCCCACAAGGCACCAGGGCAGTTCCATTTTTGTGCGTAATCTCATGGTGTGTGTAACTTGCCGTGTGGGAAGTCTTACCAGCCTCCCCCCCATCGCACCGAGCAGCTGGTGCTGGTACTGGCTTCGATCTTCAGATTGTGTCAGCTGCGCCTCCGTCCACTTCCGCTGATTCTGAATCTGCTCTTTGAAGTCATTTAGAATGCTTGTCAACCTAAAATTATGATAGGGTTTTTTTTTTTTTAGTAGCAAGACTTAAGGTTTAGTCAGCACTGTGGGGGAGTCTTGAGTCATGAGAGTAAATTGTTTAAGTTACTTCAGTTCTCCTCAGTAGTTTCCTAAGGAGACCAAGCTCAATTATTTTATTAATCCTTACCTCAAAGACTGCATATACGTGACAAAATGTGATTTCTCTAGTGTAGCCTAATTTAAGAAAATACCCGAGGGCTGCAAAATCTTGTTTTGCAATTGGAATTATCTTTACTTGAAGTGAGTGAAGAAGCTACACTATCCCATTGAACATCAGCTGTGCTGCTGTACATCACAGTGGACACCAGAATCACCTGCGGTTTGAAAAGGCTCATAAGGATGAAAGACATTTTTAAGTAATGGTTTACAGATGTGGAGAAAACGTGCACGTGCCTTTGAAGAACCAGCTGGACAGAAATGTGGAAGCCCTCCCAAAGGAAACAGCGCAGGCAGCTCCTGGAGACACGAAGGGGCAGTGGCTAAAAGAATGCCACGCAGACCGAACTTGCAAACTCTTGAGCTAGAGAGCAGTGTGTTTGCTTTTCATATGCTCCAGCACGTAATTGGCAATATGAGCCATGAGGAGACACGGACATATATCCAAATTTTAGTCACACATTTAAATTCTCATTCTCACGCAGGCTGCCAGAGTTGCACAGAAAATTTGAGTGTAACTGTGTTAATTCCTAAGGCACACTTGGATGCAAAGAGTGGCCAATTGAAATTTGTTTGGGTCTCAGCCAGGTTACAAACCAGCAAGGAAGGAGCAGGGTTTTACTACTAGACGTCACGCTTAAAGCACTTGTAGCACTTATGTCACTTTTCAAAAGGATGTCTGAGAGGAACTGTTTTTTAAAACCAAGTGATTGGTGACAATTTTGTATCTGCCTAATGAAGTGATAATTGCCATCTAATGTAATGTAATTACTACTGTAATGTGAGAAACAAATTAACGTTAACAGAATTTCTCTAAGTGACATATTATTGCTGTTTGCTTGCTGTAGACGGTGCCTTACCAAGATCCTGTATGGCAGCGAGGTCAGTTTATTGTTATTACTCATTTTATTACTTCCAGGATTATTTTAGCAAT